>NW_026873195.1:0-14237 GCF_032173495.1 Musca vetustissima | reverse complement strand
GAAAGGTATATAGGAACATTGGTGCACCATTTACATAGAATCGGGAAATATGCACAAAGACAAAATACACTGTACCACAGTGTGGTGAAGGGTATAATTAGATTTTCGTGGAAGTTGTGTAGGGTATCATATGGTCGGTCCTGTCCGACTATACTGCTCCGCTCACTGGTTTTATAATAATATTAAAACTCATACGCTAGAAAATGGGGCATTCGATGTTTCAACCACTGTACCATTTCAATTTATGCGTGAATAAAGGTCCCACAAAGGAACTTTGTACTTTTTGTGATTAATTTATTATTTAATTTAAGATAAACATTAGGTGAAATGTTCACTTCATCTTTTACCATTTTTGCTGTACTCAGCAGCAGTCGCCAAGAAACAAGAAAAAACACAATGCCGGGAAAAAAGCAACAAAATAAACAAAAACATAAAACAGAATTCATGAGAGAAATGTTAATGAATTTCCATTCATTTGAGATACCAAACAAAAAAAAAATAGTGGTTGGAGAGTACCGCAGGTCTGACCTTTGGCATATTATTTTTATTAAAAAAAATATAAATGTATGTACACGTGTGGTTTATGAGCAACACAGACTTTGATGTATGTATAAACAAATATTTATATTTTTTTTTTCAGAAAAAAATGTGTTAAAATTTTTTTACACAGAAATTTTGAAAGGTAGTTTTCTGTTGCTTGGCTAAAAATTAATTAAAATTAGTTTCCGGGAAGTTCGCCTCAACCAGAAACGACATAATTTACAAAGAAACGGAAATGTTTACTTCCAAGACATATAATTTTGTTATTTTTGTTTTTTTTTTTACAAAATTTAGTCGGCTAATTGAAATTAATCCACAGAGACAGCCACCCAGTCAGTTCGTAATCTTTGAAATGTAGGATGTCCAGTACATTTATGAGATAATTTACTTTTGTTATTAAAATTATAATTCATGAACCCTCAAAACGCATTCATCATGTCTAGTTCATGTTGTGGCCATGAGCCAAATACGGGAAGTTCTGTTTCTGTGTTTGCAGTTGGCACCACAAAGGCAATAATGAAATAATTAATTTCCTTTCAGTTTGCCTCAAAGGAAATATTTCGGAAACAACGACCGGAACATGAAAAGGAAAATGTTTTTCATGTCCTAAGGAAATCAAAAAAACTCAACGGAACATAATAGTAAATATAGAAATTTAATTATTTTGAAAATGATTTCTGTTCGGAGTCTATGGCAAAGTAATTAACAAACTGGCTTCCGAAATGAACACGGATCGAACATTTATTTCATAAATTTTTTAGATTCGATTTTATAAATTTTTTAAGAGTCAAAAGATCTTAGATAGGCGTGAATTTTTGAAGAATATTTTTTCAAGACCTTACCAAGGCGTGGATTTTTCAAAGAATATTTTTTCGAAGCCCAGACACAGGCGTGGATTTTACAAAGAATATTATTTTTGCCTAGACACAGGCGTGGATTTTTCAAAGAATATTTTTTCGAAGCCCAGACACAGGCGTGGATTTTACAAAGAGTATTATTTTTGCCTAGACACAGGCGTGGATTTTTCAAAGAATATTTGTCCAAGGCCTCAGCAAGGCGAAGATTTTTCAAAGAATATTTTTCCGAGGCCTTAGCAAGGCGTGGATTTTTCAAAGAATATTTTTAGAGGAATTAGCAAGGCGTGGATTTTTCAAAGAACCTTTTTTCGAGACTTTGCAGTGCGTGGACATTTTTTTCAAGGCCTAAGTAAGATGTGTACTTTTCAAAGAATATTTTATCAAAGTCCTCAATAGGCGTGGATTTTGTAAAGAATATTTTTTCAAAGTCCTCAATAGGCGTGGATTTTATAAAAAGAATATGTTTTTTAATGTCCTCAATAGGAGTGGATTTTGTATCCTCAATAGGCGTGGATTTTGTAAAGAATATTTTTTCAAAGTCCTCAATAGACCTGGATTTTATAAAAGAATATTTTTTCAAAGTCCTCAATAGGCGTGGATTTTGTAAAGAATATTTTTTCAAAGTCTTCAATAGGCGTGGATTTTGTAAAGAATATTTTTTCAGAGTCCGATTTGGCCCGAGGACGAAACCTACTGAGATTGGGAAAAATCGGTACAGATTTAGATATAGCTCCCATATATATTTTCGTTCGATTTCATGTAAAAGGTGCACCAAAGTCCACATATATCTTTCGATTTGCACGAAATTTGGCATTGCGTACTGAATTTAGTCCAGAATGATGTGTGCCAAGTTTTGTGAAAATCGGTTGAGATTTAGATATAGCTCCCTTATATTATAGATTGATTTGAAGTAATTGACGCACCAAGGAACCTCTTTTCCAATGCCTAAGTAAGGTGTGGACTTTTCAAAGAATGTTTTGTCCACGGCCTGCTAGGATTTTTCAATGAATATTTGTTCAAGGCCTTAGTAAGACGAGTATATTTCAAAGAATATTTGTTCCAGGCCTTAGCAGGGCGTGGATTTTTAAAGAATATTTTTTCGAGGCTTTGAATATTTATACCCTTTACTACACTGTGATACAGGGTATTATGTGTTTGTGCATATGTTTGTAACAAGCAAAAGGAATCGAGATAGACCCATGGTTCCTTTTGAGAATATGCATAGAATCACTTTCTGAGTCCGTCCGTCTGTCCGTCCGTCAAATTATTTTTGAGAACAAAGTACAGGGAGCATTTATGATCCGATTTGGATGAAATTTGATACATGTCACTTATATGTCAAGGACGAACCCCCATTGAAATTGGAGAAAATCTGTTCAGATATACTCATAGCTCCCATATATAGTTTCGTCCGATTTTATATAAATGGTGCACCAAACTCCCAATATTGGTCCGATTGAGACACAATTTTGCACAGAGTATTGAATTAGGTCTAGATTGATGTGTGCCATGTTTGGTGGAAATCTGTTCAGGTTTAGATATAGCTCCCATATATAGTTTCGTCGGATTTTAGATAAATGGTGCACCAAACTCCCAATATTGGTCCGATTGAGACAAAATTTTGCACAGAGTATTCAATTAGGTCTAGATTGATGTATGTCAAGTTTGGTTGAAATTGGTTCAGATTTAGATATAGCTCCATACATAGTTTTGTCCGATTTTAGGTAAATGGTGCACCAAATCCCCAATATTGATCCGGTTGAGACAAAATTTTGCACAGAGTATTGAATTAAGTCTAGATTGATGTATGCCAAATTTGGTTGAAATCGGTTGAGATTTAGATACAGCTCCGATATATAGTTTCGTCGGATTTTACGTAAATGGCGCATCAAACTCCCAATATTGGTCCGATTGAGACAAAATTTTGCACAGAGTATTGAATTAGGTCTAGATTGATGTATGCCAAGTTTGGTTGAAATTGGTTCAGATTTAGATATAGCTCCCATATATAGTTTCGTCCGATTTTAGGTAAATGGTGCACCAAACTCCCAATATTGGTCCGATTGAGACAAAATTTTGCACAGAGTATTGAATTAGGTCTAGATTGATGTATTCCAAGTTTTGTTGAAATCGGTTCAGATTTAGGTATAGCTCCCATATATAGTTTCGTCCGATTGTAGGTAAATGGTGCACCAAGCTCCCATTAGTTGGTCCGATTGAAAGATAATTTTGCACAGATTACTAAATTAGGTTCAGATTGATGTATGCGATGTCTTGATGGAATCGGTTCAGATTTAGATATAATTCCGATGTATATATTTTCGTCCGATGTTATGTAAATGGCGCACCGAGGAGTGTATGTTTGTTGTATATTCACGAAATTTTGCAGCGTGTATTGAATCTAGAATAATTTGGATAAATTTGAAATCTGTTCAGATTTAAATATAGCTCACATATATACTGTAGTCCGATTTTATGCAAATGGTGCAAATGGAGGAACCTATGTCTGTTCGCTTTACATGAAATATTGCATAGCGTATTAGATTGAAGACTTTTCAAGCTTAAATATAGCGTCTATATATATTTTCATCCGATTTCATCAAAATAATATACCAAATAACTAAAGTTTGTCCGCTTAGGACGAATTAGTGTACAACGTAGCAAATCGAACCTAGAATAACGTGTATTGGGCTTTGTGTCGAGATAAATTTTGGATAGCGCATTGTGTTGCAGCATACCAAATGGTGGATTGTATATATATATATATCCTATTCATATTTTGCTCGATGATTGACCTTAAATTTTTGATAGATTTCAGGGTTGTTTTAATTTAGTTTAAATATCATCAACTTCAAATATCTACAACTTGAAATATTCCATTTCAATGGTCCTCCAAAGATGATATGTCTATTCTATCTAAAGAATATTGTACATAAGAACATCTCTTGTACGTACACAAAGTGGTGAAGGGTACCCCGTCCGGCTTTTGAATTTTCCTTACTGGTTTTTTCTAATGGCTTAGCGATGTGTGGATTTTCAAAGAATATTTGTTCAAGGTCTACTAGAGTCCTGAATGTTTTACAGAATATTTTTTAGGTCAAAATATTTAGGCAGTTAGGCAGTCCAGTAGCAAGTCTTCTCTCGATGCTGCCCTGACTTAGACACCACATTGCTTTATTTCTTCCCACTTATCTTTTAATTATATTAACAATTGTCATAATTATGTCACAACTTAAACCCGGCATACCAAGCACCACAAAATTCACCCATCCACCACACTCTTTGTGTGGGTGTGCGTGCTGGCAAATCCACAGAGAATGAAATGCTAAATTGGCAAAAAGGGTACACTTTGATAATGACAAACCGCTAATGGCAGAGCATTTCTAAGGCAGTTAACTGTAATTGTACAACTTGTGTCATTAGTAGACAAAGTAAAACAAGTGGATGGCTTGACATTTGACGTAAAACTGGATCACAATGCGCTACAAGATACGATGATGGCCTGCAATGAACAAACCAACATGAGACGTAGCACTACCACCTCCTACCATAATGTCACCTTAGGTGGTAATGAAGTTCACCTACAGACACAAATGCACAGATTTTTTATATTTCAAACACACACACACACATAATCTCACTCGTGAGCACTCGTATGTATCTCTAAAGTAATATTTACTTTGCATAACTTGAAAATGTTGAGCCCTGGCCGGGGTGTTTTGGAGAGGTGGGTCTTGTTTTTTTATTTTATTTTTTTTATTCCTCAGTTCAGCTCTTATCCGGATGGGGGCAACTTTTTTATGACTGATGGCTGTTATGGAGCTGTTGTTAACTATATGTTGTTGTTGTTGTCATGGTTTAGTTATATGGCTGTCGTTGTTGTTGTAACACAATTATCATGACATCGCCACCGCCATCACACAATAAAACAAAACAGCTACAACAAGAACAGCTTTGCAAAGAAACAAACAAACAAACAGGAGGCCATGAAATGACAAACACTCAAAGGCAAAGGTCGTCGCTAAAAAGTTGTTGAGCACTCACACACACACATATGCACTGACATTCATATTACACATACACATAGAAACGCCACTAACTCTTTGTGGAGTGTTCATGCTGTTGGCTTCAAAATGTTTTCCATATATGTAAATATATAAATGTGTGTGCGTGTGTGAGTGAGTGGGTGAACAACACGAATGCCTAACAAAACAAGGATATATTGTGCGGTGCCATGTGTGGATGTGTGTTGGGATTTGAAACGTAAATATGATAGTAAATCATTTTATAATGACTTAAGTGAGTTTAGATTTAAAAGAGAACGACATGGAGAGAGGACCAGTTATTTGATTCATAACCTTGAGCATAAATATTTGTTGACATTAACGGTCACATATATTTTTCATATGGGTGAACATATATGTCTATTGCGGAACACTTGGGATATTTGTCAGAACAAAGGGTCCCTTAAAAAAATTGTTAAAGAATATGTGTTTGAGACACAAAATTTAAAGAATATTTTTTCAGAGTCCACCATGGGCTTGGATTGGATTTTTCGGGTATTATGTCTTTGTGCATGTGTTTGTAACAGGCAAAAGGAAACGAAATAAACCCATAGTTCCTTTTGAGAATGTGCATAGAATCACTTTCTGAGTCGTCCGTCCTCCCGTCTGTCCGTCTGTTGGTGTTAAATTGTAAACAAAGTACAGGTCGCATTTATAGTCCGATTTGGATGAAATTTGGCACAGCTCATTTGTTGTGCCGGAGGACGAGCATTATTGAAATTGGGAAAAATCGGTTCAGATTAAGATTTAGCTCCCACATATATTTTCGCCCGATTTAATGTAAATGGTGCTCCAAAGACCCTATATATCTCTCGATTTGCACGAAATTTGGCACAGCGTACTTAATTGGGTCTATAATAATGTGTGTTAAGTTTCATGAAAATCGGTTCAGATTTAGATATAGCTCCCATATATAGTTTTGTCCGATTTAAGGTAAATGGTGCACCAATGTCCCTATATACCTTTCGATTTGCACGAAATTTGGCATAGCGTACGGACTTAAGCTGAGAGTGATGTGTTCTAAGTTTCGTGAAAATCGGTTCAGATTTAGATACAGCTCCCATATATAGTTTCGTCCGATTTAACGTAAATGGTGCACCAAAGTCCTTAAATATCATTCGATTTGCACAAATTTGGCATAACGTACTGAATTGAGCCTAGAGTGATGTCTGCCAAGTTTCGAGAAAATCGGTCCAGATTTAGACATATAGCTCCCATATATATTTTCGGCCGATTTAATGTAAATGGTGCACCAAAGTCCACATATATCTTTCGATTTACACGAAATTTGGCATAACGTACTGAATTGAGCTTAGAGTGATGTCTGCTAAGTTTCGAGAAAATCGGTTCAAAGTCCTTAAATATCATTCGATTTGCACCAAATTTGGCATAAGATACTGAATTGAGCCTAGAGTGATGTCTGCCAAGTTTCGAGAAAATCGGTCCAGATTTAGATATATAGCTCCCATATATATTTTCGGCCGATTTAATGTAAATGGTGCACCCACATATATCTTTCGATTTACACGAAATTTGGCATGACGTACTGAATTGAGCCTAGAATGATGTCTGCCAAGTTTTGTGAAAATCGGTCCAGATTTAGATATAGCTCCCATATATAGTTTTGTCCGATTTCAAGTGAATGGTGCACGAAAATCCACATATATCTGTCGATTTGCACGAAATTTGGCACAGCGTACTGAATTTACTCCAGAATGATGTGTGTCAAGTTTCGGTTGAGATTTAGATATAGCTCCGTTATAATTGACCCAAAGGCTTGAATTTTTAAAATTTTTTTTCAAAGTCCTCAATAGGCGTGGATTTTGTAAAGAATATCTTTAAGGGTCTTACAGTGCAATAAATATGAATTTTCTCAAAATGAACTTGTATCATTTTTCCTGTAACGGCACCTAGAATCATGAATAACGTAATATATTCTGTATATAAATTCAGTATATACACGAACTTATAACTATAAACTACATTACCAGTAGCGAAATTTTGAAGTGGTATCATCACCGTTGTTGTTGTCGTCGTCGTCAACAACATTATCGTGATCAAGGTATCACCCACAGCATCAGCTAGGTTTAGTATCATCGTGATAAAGTTGATGCAGCTACTGTGGTTGTTGTTGCTGTTGCATATAAAACGCTGCATAAGTATGACTCGAGTATAAATCGAAACAGTTAAAAAAAACTTTATGGGCTTCGTTCGTCGTTGTTGTTTTCTCTGTGGGTATATGGGTATATTTTTACTATGGTTCCTACCACAATTGTGGTTCATGCAACAACGACTGCAACCATCACAAAACTGAATCTGGGGATTTTCACTTGAAAAAGGAATCGAGAAATATCTCAAATGTTCGGTGTCATTCACAAGTACTACATATTAAAATTTCCCTGGGACTATGATTATAATTCAATAGCAATAGCAACAACGGCAACTGCAACAAAATAACACAAAAAGAGAGCAATGACGACAAGGTGAATTTTCGAAAAACCTTCAAAGAGTATAACTTTGAGCAATCCATTCACATCCATACAAACGTATGTATGAGTGAATGCTATATGCACATATCGATTTATGTTAATCCCATAGCTGGAATACAATTATCATTGGGGAAAAACTGACTGACAAATACATATGTATACTTTCTCTCTCTCTCTCACACACACACACCAACAAACAACAACTTGTGAGGTGAAGGTTGTTTAGCAATTAAACTATGACAGTATCATCCTTTGCTCTCTAGACTGGATTAAGTGGATAAAACCAGTTTAATTGCAATTTTGTTGTTGTAGTTGTTGTTGTTTTTGTTATTTCGAGTTTGTCATAAATGCAGAAACTTTTAGAGGTAAATGAAAGAAAATTAGTATTGACAATTGTGCAATGGCTTTGAATGTTAATCGGAGTGTAGAAGGAAATGGAATTATTGTTCATTTCAAATAATGAGGTGGTCTTCAATAAGCAAACGACCTTCAAAAGGTCAGATGTCTTTCTGAAGATACTGTTTTAGCATATATTTTTAAAGATTCAGTTAAAAAACAGTATATAAAGATCAAATTGAAATATTTGTTCAAAGTTCACTTCCCTTAGATGAGGGGATCTTTAAAAAAATATATATTTTTCATGCATTTATGCAGGGAACATTTTTTTAAGTACCCAAAATAGTTGTGTTTTTATTCATTTCTCTTTCGAGATGAGCTACATGATCGGAATTGCAATGAAAAGGAAAGCCAGAGAGATACTACATTCCCACCACTATGCGACGCGTTTCGCCGTTGGTTAAGCGGCTCATCAGGCATATTGGGCAATGCGGCTTACAAATGTCTTTACTTGATAAGTTGTATTTATGTCGACTATTGTTGCGAAATTGCATCTACGAATTAAATTGAACCGTGTCAGGGTTGGGACATTTGGCATCACACCAGAACATTCCTTTTTAGAGCAGATTTTTCTTGTAGTGACGGAATTTTTTTCCATACAGACTACAATATTTTTCTTCAATGATATGCAACTGCACATTATGTAACCTTAGGAAGAAAAGGATGTGGCTTTGAACGCTAAGGTGCAGGACAACAATCAACAGATGCCATGGGAACCAGGGTTCAAATCCCAGCCGGGCTCAAGCTGAATTTTTGAGTTTTGTTTTTATCATTCATGTAAATGTTTTTTATTAATTTCTCTTTCGAGATGAGCTACATGATCGGAGTTTGCGATGAAAAGGATTTTTAAAAGAATATTTTTTGAAGTAACCAAGATATGCGTGGATTGTTAAAAGAATATTTTTTCAAGTACCCAAAATAGGAGTGGATTATTACATGAATTTTTTCAAGTATTCAAAATAGGCGTGGATTTTTATACCCTTCACCACACTTTGTCTTTGTGCATATGTTTGTAACAGACAAACGGAATCGAGATAGACCCATGGTTCTTTTTGAGAATATGCATAGAATCATTTTCTGAGTCGATTTACGCATGTCCATCCGTCCGTTTGTCCGTCCATGTATTTTTGTGAACAAAGTTTAGGTCGCATTTATGATCCGATTTAAATGAAATTTGGCAAAGTTCACTTAATAGGCCCAAGGACGAACCTCATTGGAATTGGAGAAAATTGGTTCAGATTTAGATATTGCTCCCATATATATAGTATCGTCCGATTTTATGTAAATGATGCATCAAACCCCAAATATTTGTCCGATTGGGACAACATTTTGCACATTTCACAGAATCAGGTCCATACTTATGTATGCGAAGTTTTGTTGAAATCGGTTCAGATTTAGATATAGCTCCCACATATAGTTTTGTCCGATTTTTTGTGAATGATTCACCAAACTCCCAATATTTGCCCGATTGGGACAAAATTTTGCCCAGAGTACTGAATTAGACGTAGACTGATGTCTGCGAAGTTTTGTCGGAATCGGTTCAGATTTAGATATAGCTCCCACATATAATTTCATCCGATTCTTTGTGAATGATGCACCACACCCCCAATATTTGTCCGAATGGGACAAAATTTTGGCCAGAGTACTGAATTAGACGCAGACTGATGTCTGAGAAGTTTTGTCGGAATCGGTTCAGATTTAGATATAGCTCCCATAAATAATTTCATCCGATTCTTTGTGAATGATGCACCAAACCCCCATAGTCCCCAATATATAATTTCATCCGATTTTTTTGTGTACAGAGTACTGAATTAAGTCCAGTCTAATGTCTGCGAAGTTTTGTTAAAATCGGTTCAGATTTGGAGATAGCTCCCATATATAGTTTCGTCCGATTTATTGTGAATGGTACACCAAACTCCCAATATTTGTCCCATTGAGCAAAATATCACCCGATACCAACTCAATGGTCCTAAAAAGTTCTATCTACAGGATATTTTTGATATTAGCATCTCTTGTATGTACCCAAAGCGGTGAAGGGTATCATGTAGTCAGCCCCGTCCGACTTTTGAAATTTCCTTACTGGTTTAAAGAATATTTTTTCAAGGATCAAACAAGGCGTGGATTTTTTAAAGAATATTTTTTTCAAGGACCAAACAAAACGTGGGATTTTTAAAGAATATTTTTTAAAGGGCCAAACAAGACGTGGGTTTTTAAAGAATATTTTTTCAAGGACCAAACAAAACGTGGGTTTTTTAGAGAATATTTTTTTCAAGGACCAAACAAAACGTGGGTTTTTAGGGAATATTTTTTTCAAGGACCAAACAAGATGTGGCGTTTTTAAAGAATATTTTTTTTAAATGGCCACAACAAGGCGTGGATTTGTTGTTTAATTTTAAAGAATATTTTTTCAAGGACGAAACAAGACCTAGTATTTTAAAAGAATATTTTTTCAAGGACCAACCAAGACGTGGTGTTTTTATAGAATATTTCTTCATGGGCCACAACAAGGCGTGGATTTGTCGTTTAATTTTAAAAAATATTTTTTTAAGTTAAGATCTATATCGTGGATTTGTAAAGAATTTTTGAAGGCCATTATGCCTGAAAAATATTAATAGTGGATTAGGTCATCCTTCTTACCATACAACAGTTTAATAACTTTATTAGTTTTCGTAACTAGTTTATACAATTGATTGCGTTGATGTGGAATAAATCCTATCTAAGTGATTAAATCAAATATTTGTAGAATACATGTCTTGTGGTGATTTAATAACTGACGTCAATTTACGCCAACGATTATAAAAGCAATGCCAGGCAGATGTGTGTCAGATACGATTACACGACATTGGGCCAGTAACTGTTTTTGGAAGGCTAGACGTCGGGTCATTGCTTCTTGCAGCATCGCGTTTTTTTTTCATGGAACACATCATGGTGGACATGCGAATGTCATAAAACATTGACATATTTATTTATGGAATTTATATTAATTTCGGCACACCATAAATAACAAAACCTCAGGCAAACCTCAGCGCATAAATGTTGGTGTGGTTGTCATAAAATAATGAAAGTGGCTGTGATGTAAGAAACACAAAATATTCTTGGAAATATATGAAACGGGATAATTCTTGAAGAAATATTCTGTGTTGTAGCCCCAATATTTTGTTTTCTCCTGCACATTGTAAACTGCATAGATTTCCAAGTATTATTTCCTAGAAATAATCAAATAATGCTGAACTCGCAGCTCTTCATTTTAAGTGGGCTCAATAGCAATACTCTTCGAGGGTATTCGACTTTGCAAACATAAATCCCCGTTTAAATGCATAATTTGTTCTCCTATCCCAGTTAGCTACCACACGCACTTCTAAATCGTGCCTGTGGTAGCTGTATCTGCGTATGTATGCAGATGTATTTACGTCCTTAACCCATATCTTGTGGGAATACAAAGATGTCAAAATGTAAGTATGAATGTTGATGTGATGATGGTTTACCCTAAACCCTCTTATCATCGGTGTAAGCATTGGGGGTGAAAGCAGCGTAGCTTCTTACATGGCTGTTGGGAATCTTTGTTGCTGTTGAATTGCAAACACAAAAAATTGGAGTGACAACAATGACGAAGAAAGCAGCGACGATATTGCTGTTGGTGAAAGGATTTTATTTTCTTGTTTCACAGCGACTGACTACAGTCGCTGTTGTCTCCGCTGCTTGAAAATAAAAAGAAAGAAAAAACACTAACTTGGCACTTATTTGCGTAAAGTGGAGCACTATCAACTTTTATACTAAAATATGCTAACGTATACAAGCAAAGGAGTGCACACACATAGCGAAATATATATTTTTTATAGTTTACACTGTGAAAAAATGAAATAGGCATTTTCATTTTGGGAAAATGTTTCATGGACTAAATTAGGCGTGATTTATTTTATGATCATTTTGCAAGAAACAAATAGGCGTGTATTTTTTAAAGAATATTTTTTCAAACTAGAAATAGGTGTGGTCCATACAAGGCGTGAGTTATTTAAAGAAAAATTTTCAAGGGCCATACAAGGCGTGAATTATTTAAAGCATATACCTTTTAAAGGGCAATACAGGGCGTGCAAATCGAAAGATATATAGAGACTTTGGTGCACCAATTACATAAAATCGGACGAAAATATGTATGGGAGCTTAATCAAAATTTGAACCGATTTTCACGAAACTTAGCACATGTCATTCTAGATTTAATTCAGTACGTTATGCAAATAAAAAGATTTCCAGGGACTTTGGTGCACCAATTACCTAAAATCGGGCGAAACAATATATGGGAGCTATATCTAAATCTGAACCGATATTCCTGAAACTTATCACACATCATTATAGACTTAATTCAGTACGCTATGCCAAATTTCGTGCAAATCAAATGATTTTCAGGTACTTTAGTGGACTATTTACCTAAAATCGGGCGAAGCTATATATGGGAGCTATATCTAAATCTGAACCGATATTCATGAAACTTATCACACATCATTCTAGACTTAATTCAGTACGCTTTGCCAAAATTCGTGCAAATCAAACGATTTTCAGGTACTTTAGTGGACTATTTACCTAAAATCGGGCGAAACTATATATGGGAGCTACATCTAAATCTGAATCGATTTTCACGAAACTTAGCAGACATCATTCTAGACTTAATTCAGTACGCTTTGCCAAAATTCGTACAAATAGAAAGATATATAGGGACTTTGGTACACAATTCACCTTAAATCGGACCAAGATATATATGGAAGCTATATTTAAATCTGAACCGATTTTCACGAAACTTTGCACACATCATTCTAGACCTTATTCATTACGCTGTGCCAAATTTCATGCAAATCGAAAGATATATAGGGACTTTGGTGCACCATTTACCTAAAATCGGACGTAAATATATATGGGATCTATATCTAAATCTGAGCCGATTTTCCCAATATAGGGTTCGTCCTTGGGCCAAACAAATGAGCTGTCCCAAATTTCATCCAATTCGGATAATAAATGCGACCTGTACTTTGTTTACAATTTAACACCAACAGACAGACGGACATGCACAAATCGACTCAGAAAGTGACTCTATGCATATTCTCAAAAGGAACCATGGGTCTATCTCGATTATTTTTGCCTTTTACAAACATATGCACAAAGACATAATACCCTGTACCACCATTTCCATTTGTCCACCATGTCCATTTTTTTCGGGTAGCCCCCATATAAGGATACCAACCATCTTTGGTATTTTGGGGTTCTTGAGCGGTTTTTTCAACCGAATTCGCTAAAATTTGGTACTATGAGTTCTAATTGGGTAGCAAATCTCACCACTAAAAATAAAAATATAGGTAAATTTTTTCTGGTAGTCCCCATATAAGGTTACCTCTAATTTTCGGTATTTTGAGGTTATTGAGCGCGTTTTTCTACCGAATTCATCCGGATAATTTGGTATTTTGTTGTTGTTGTAGCAGCCCTATTGCTTTTACACAACGGGCTGAGGTGACAGACGTTGGCCGAGTAAGACTCGGGTCGTTTCGGATCGTAGACCCCTCTGTCGTGGAAACGATTTGGTATTTTGTAGTGGTACATGGTAACAAATCTCCCCACCAAAGATTATAAATATTAACCCCTTTTAGGGGTAGTCACCATATAACCCCATTTTTATATTACAATAGTTATCTGATTTGTTCCGCGTTTTGGGTTTACTTTGGCTGTTCTAATCATTTCACATGAGGAGGATATCGAGATAAAAAACTAGAACGTAAGGTTCGATAATGAACTATAACCCACATTTAGGCCTAGCCCCTGTGTGGGAGGTGCCGGAAGGAGTGGATCGATATTCCCCATCTTCAAACTTGAACTAAGTTTGGAAGAAATAAAAAGATGGGCAAAGT
>NW_026873194.1:0-14057 GCF_032173495.1 Musca vetustissima | reverse complement strand
TTGTGATCCACTTGACAAGTGATCTTTTGCATATTCTCAAAAGGAACCAGGTGTCTATCTCGTTTCCTTTTGCCTGTTACAAACATATGCACAAAGACATAATACCCTGTACCTGTGGTGAAGGGTATAAAAATGGTGTTATATGGAGACTAGCCCAAAAAGGGGGCGAATATTAATAATTTTTGGTGGAGAGATTTGTTACCATATACGACTACAAAATACCAAATTGCAGCGAATTCGGTTGAAAACGCGCTCAAGAACCCCAAAATACCGAAAATTGGGGGTACCCTTATATGGGGGCTACCCGAAAAAATAGACCTATATTTATTTTTTTTTTTGTGGAGAGATTTGGAACCTATTAACAACTCAAAATACTAAATTACAACCAACTCGGTGGAAAAATACGATAAGGACCCCCAAAATACTGAAAATTAGGAGGTACCGTTATATGGGGGCTACTAGAAAAAGTGGACCTATATTTATAATTTTTTGTAGGGACATTTAGTACCCAATAAGAACCTAGTGTACCAAATTTCAGCGAATTCGGCTAAAAAACGCGCTCAAGATCCCAAATATACCGAAATTGGGCGGGTACCCTTATATGGGAGCTATGCCTAAACGTGGACCGATATATCCCATCTTCGAACTTGACCTGCCTGCAGACAAAAGACAACCCTATGCAAAATTTCAGCACCCTATCTCAATTCCTTCGGACAGACGGACGAACGGATGGACATGGATAGATCGTCTTAGAATTTTACCCTGATCAAGAATATATCGACGCCTCCGAACCATAGTATGCTAAGTCGACTTAGCATGTTTTAAAGTTTAATGCGTTTTTAGATACTACGGTCCTTAATTTACATTCACTGAAATTTTGGTAATCCAAACCAAAGTTATAAGCAAAAATGTACTTAGCATGGCACGTACGATTAAAGAAACTTCCATACTTAGAAAGCTTCTACTGAAAAACTCACTTTTCAGACTTAGCATACTATGGTTCGGAGGCGTCGATATATACTTTATAAGGTCGGAAATGACTATTTCGATGCGTTACAAACGGAAAAATCAAACTAATATACCCTCCATACTATGGTGGAGAGTATAAAAATATAGGTATACCGTACTGTATATAGAAATCTGTTTTAGCGGTATTCTATTGAAAAATCATATTTTGATTCCGGACAAGAATATATTGAAATATTTTTTACGATTTATGGTGCATTAAATTATGAAATTGAAATAGAAAATGAGCTATGTTTAATTCATAAGAGAACTTGATTATGAGTCGTAATGTTGAAGAACTTCTCTGCAGAATTATATATTATAATGTTGGGTAGGAAATTTTTTATTTCCCAGTTTTAGACTGGGAAATTTTCCCATGTGGACAAAGTTTACATGGTTGTCTTGTACTTTTATGGTATCGGAAATACCAACTGCAAACTAAAACCTGTAAACAAAGTTCAAAAGTCGGGCGAGACCGACTATATGATACCCTTCGCACCCTCTGTAGATAGAATGGACATATCATATTTGAAGGACCATTGAAATGGAATCAGACGAAATTAACTGTGTGAACTCCATATTTCACCACACTGTGGTACAGGGTATTATGTCTTTGTGCATATGTTTGTAACAGGCAAAAGGAAACGGGATAGACACATGGTTCCTTTTGAGAATATGCATAGAATCACTTTCTAAGTCGATTTATGCATGTCCGTCCGTCTGTCTGTCCATGTTAAATTGTAAACAACGTACAGGTCGCATTTATAATCGGAATTGGATGAAATTTGGCACAGATCACTTATTTGGCCCAATGACGAACCCTATTGAAATTGGGAAATATCGGTTCAGATTTAGATATAGCTCCCATATATATTTTCGTCCGATTTAAGGCAAATGGTGCACCAAAGTCCCTATATATCTTTCGATTTGCACGAAATTTGGCATAGAGTGCTGAATTAAGTCCACAATGATGTGTGCCAAGTTTCGAGAAAATCGGTTCAGATTTAGATATAGATCCCATATATATTTTCGTCCGATTTAAGGTAAACAGTGCACCAAAGTCCGCTATACATCTTTCGATTTGCACGAAATTTGGCACAACGTATTGAATTAAGCCTAGAATGATGTGTGCTAAGTTTCATGAAAATCGTATGTTGCAGCTCAGTGCGCTGTCCAAAATGTTATCTCGACCGGAGAAATATGCAACAAATATAGGCTCCTCGGTGCACCATTCACATAAATCGGACGAAAATATATTAGGTTGGGGAAAAAGAAATCCATTATTGCTATATAAATTATAGGACTTTATTTAACACCTGCTGAAAATATAATGGATTTCTTTCTCCCCAACCTAATATATGGGAACTATATTTATATCTGAAGCGATTTAAATAAAACTTTACGTGTGGTAACCTGCTCCAAATTTTAATACGCTGCGCAAAATACGTCAATATGGACCTTATTCAGTACGCTGTGCAAAATATTGACTCAAACGAACAAAACTTGGCAGCATGGTGCACCGTCGGGCGAAACTTTATATGGGAGCTATATCTAAATTTGATCCGATTTCTACAAAGCTTGGCATATATCAATTTGGACCTAATTCAGTACGCTGTGCAAAACTTTGTCTACATCGAACAAAACTTGGCAATTTGATGCACCATTTACATAAAAAGGGAAGATTTTCACCAATTTTAATATTGTTCGTCCTTGGACCACATAAGTGAACTTTGACAATTTTCCTCTTATTATTATTATTATTATTAGGATCATAAATGCGACCAGTTCCTTGTTTACAATTTAAAATGGACAGACAGACGAACGGACATTCAAAATATCGAATTACAACCAATTCGAAAAAAAATTTCCTCGTGGTGAAAACAAAACCAGTAAGGAAGGCAGTAAAGTCGGACGGGGCCGACTATATGCTACCCTTCACCACTTTGGGTATATTCAATAGATGAATCCTAAAAGATGTCGCATTTTTAAGCCAACAGTAAAATGAAATTGGATCCATAAACATGTCAATCTGCAACCGATACTAAATTTTTCATTTGGTCAGATTAGAAGCTATGTCTAAATCTGAACCGATGTCAGGAAATTTAACACACATCATGCTATACCTAATTCATTACGCTGTGCCAAGTTTTGTGCAAACCGAAAGATATTAAGGGACTTTGGTACACAATTTAAGGCTCTTTCTAATCCGAAGAGGCCATATAAAAGTCGACCAAGGTGATCGGCCGAGCATATCGCTGCCGCACGAGCCATTTTTGAGAGGTCCCCAAGAACATTTCAAAAACGCCGTTCTCAGTAGTTGGGCATGACTCGGTCCACTTTACAACGGATTATTCGCATTGATTTGCATTCATTCCAGTACAAAATTCAATTGACGCAAAGAATGTTGCGTCGAACGCGTATGAGACAGTTCTGGTTTCAACAAGACGGCGCTCCATCGCACACAAGTCGCATAACAATCGATTTTCTGAAGAATTTGTTTCCGGGTCGTTTGATGTCGGAAAGTGGTGATTTGGACTGGCCACCGCGTTCGCCCGATTTGACGCCGCCTGACTTCTTCTTGTGGGGATATTTGAAGTCAAAGGTTTACGTTAACAAGCCAAGGACCATAGAAGAGCTCAAGGACAACATTCGTGAAGAAATAGCCGCTATTCCGGCCGAAATGTTGGCAAAAACGATGGTAAATGCAGCAAAAAGGGCACAATACGTCACCAACGCCAGAGGCGGCCATTTGAGAGATATCATATTCAAAAATTGCTGTAAACAAATCTACTTGGACAAATTAAATGATTAACATTGCCAACCGCCAAATTTTTATTTGTTCTTTGATTTAAAAAAAAACATGGGTCCGTCGAATATGGGCAACCCTGTATTTGGGAGCTGTATCTAAATCTGCATCGATTTTAAGGAAACTTAACACACATAATTTTATACCTAATTCATTACGCTATGCCAAATTTCGTGCAAATCAAAATTTGGCATAGCGTGAGCCCGGGCTTTTGCATTGACAGTAAAGACACCACACAAGTTTGAAATAGGTTTTACATGTGTCGTTTATGTTTTTCATTCATGTTTTAAAAAAATAAAATTTGACAAAAACTGATCCATTTTTATTTGACAAATTTTTATACTCAAACATTCGATTCCTATTTAAAGAACATAGTTGGAAAAAATAAGTTCAAGTTTGTACTTTTTAAAATTTTGGCGTAACTCGTATCGAACGATGTGTTATTTCTTACAGAAAGCCAATCTTATTTAAATTCGAGTGACTAGCATTCGTTCGAGTAGATTGTTTTAAAGAAACAGGCTGTACAAAAAAACACCCCAAAATACTTCAAAATTACAGCCAATCGTACCCAATTACCTCAAACTATGAAACGAACATGGTTGTGCTAAATTTGAAAGTTATGTCTTGAATATTTCCAAATCTATTGTGATTTCAACAGACAGGTGGACATAACATAAACGACATATTTTTAATCTAAACAAGAACATATATAGGGGTTAGGGGATCACCATAGGACACTTATTGCTTTCAAGCCTCAAAATGCAAATTCTCTAATTTTTGATCTTGATCTCATTTTCCAAACAATTTTGCTTACTTCTCAGTGGCTACACTGTCTCCTTACCACAAATTAAAACTTTAGATACACTATTCGGTGTAGCTTCTATAGCTGTAGCCAAATTCTCAAATTTGGGATCCTGAGTACATTTCTAATCGATTTAGCTAATATTTTGTATTATAACTTCTTAATGGTTATACCTCCTCCGTATAGCCCCCCCTCATAAATGCAAATTATCCTTTTTGGAATCTTGAACACATTTTACTATCTAATATATTATGGTTTCTCAGTTGCATATTTTGAAAATTCCTTGTTGGTCTTGTTCATTGAAAATTCCCTTGTTTAGGGATCTTGACCACATTTTCCATTATCATTTGCTACAATACTTCATTAAAAGATTAATTCTCCAGATCAATTTTTCAGTATAGCCACAATTAAAGCAAATGCTCTTTATTGAGATTTTGACAAAATTTTCAAACCGATTTCGTTAATGTTTTGTATACAATATTCCTTTCGTTAAAGGACTCTTTGCCAACAGGCTTAACAAAAAATTTACTCTCTATATCCACATTTCGATATAGGCTCCTTTAAAGTGATGTTTTTAATTTGGGATTTTGACCACATTTTCTAGCCGATTTGAATATAATTAGGTATTTCAGGTCCTAGGTGGTCCAATTTTCGATATATCACACCTTATAAAATATCCCTAATTTTAATTCTTGATAAATAGGCGAGACCACACTTTCCAAACGATTTGTATATAATTTGGCATTTTAAATCCATGCAAGATATAAAAGCTTCTGACAATAAGGTATACCTCCAGTACAATTTTGGAGTCAAATATATGAGCTGTACCAAATTTCATCTCATCATAAATGCTACAAGTATGTTGCTTCTAACAATACTTAGACAGACAGGCATACATAAATCTACCCTGAAAGTGATTCGATACATATCCTTAAAGGTATAGGTCTACATCTTCACCGTTTGCATGTTACTAACAAACGGACAATTACATTATATGTACCCCTTTACACAGTGTGATGAGGGTTACAAATGTGAAAATCCGACATACGTTGCTTACAAAATACTATAAAACGGTTATTTTGACCATTTACTAATTTTCAAAATGTGCATTATTCAAATTCCTCATGCATCAAATTCCATCACCAGGTAATTAGTAATTCGTAATTTAGCATTTTGCGACCCCATTAAGGCTTCTTCTATTGTTCTGATAATTATGTTTTTTGTGTAGTTAATTTGTAAAACGGTTAGGTAGTATTTAGTGAAGCGTATTACAACCCATTATTATGATTTGTTTTAATATTCGATTGAGTGTAATTTTATGGTTGAATAGAAGTTTTGTAATTTGATGTAGTTAAAAGTTTTCTTGTAATAAGTTAATGGAGCGTATGATGATTATTTTTAGCAGAGTGACGGGAAAAATAGCAATCATACGCCTAAAAGACTATTTGTACCTAGGAGTGCCAGTCAATTCGAATTCAGAACAATAGATAACATGTGCTATGGACCTCGCTCTCACCTCAAGTGAGTTACTGCACATGGAATCTGTAAAGTGTAACATTACAATATCGACATCGATATACTCCGCCACAATGAATAATTCAAAACCCCCTCGATGCAATACCCACATTGCAATGACAATGTTTATAAAGTCACTTGAATAAAATGTGCAGGGGTAAATAAAGAAAAAACCCTGTAATTAAATTACGCTACTCTGTACAGTTGTTGTTGTTACATTTCCTCTAGCGGGCAGTTTATGTTGTAATTGTGCATTTTAGTTTAATGTAATTAAATTTAATTGCATATTCAATTGCCCAATTGCAACTTTTTAGTTTAGCTCTTTATATTACTCTCGAGGCAAAAAAAAATCTGTAATGCATTATTTTCGTTCAGTTTGTTGCCTTTAGAGACAATTATCAAATAGTTCATATTTAATTATAATACAAAATAAAATAAAATTATTGCTAAATGGACAAGCAATAAAGCGTAGAATTTTGTTCTCATGGAAAACATCAATTATAACGACATGTCGGTTATAACAACTTATCAAAAAGTACCGAGAAATGCTCTTAGATATCGTTTATAACGACGTATCGCTTATAACGACCACTTTCGCCGGTCCCTTGACAATCGTTATAAACGATGTCGACTGCAATTGTTTTCTGATTTTTTTTAATTTATTTACAGTTTATATATTGCAATATGTGGTAGTATCTTATTCATTGCAGCCATTTCATTGTGAAAATGAAAATATTAATAATATCGAAAATAAAACAGAATCTTTATAGACAAAAGTATTGCCAGATCTATCGTGAAATGTTGAGTAATCAACAAGTTGTATCCCCAGAATAAGGATTTGATGCAGTCAAAGCCATACTTTAGAGGCGTATCAATCGGAGTGAAATAAAATTTGCTTGGGCTCATGAAAAAGTGTATAAATAATGCTGGGCAAAAGAAAGAGCACAGTTTCGAACTCAAGATCCTCAGATTCTAAAATTCTTTTTTCAGAGGAAACAAATAAATCAACCTAAATAACCTCATTTTTAAGCAGTTATAATAGGCACATGTGAATCAGGCGCTATATTTATACTTCAAAATTTAATGGAATATCTATCGAGATCAAGGCTTTAGAAGGCCAATATGTTCGGCCAATAATAAGAGTCTTCCCTCATACTTATACTCTTCTCTCTATGGCTAATGAATGTATATTCACTTTGCTGCTGCAAATATCGAAATATTCGTTTTAGAACCCATGCTCATATAGACCAAAATCCATTTCAAACAATTTGGAGTGTATTTACAAATGTCCGTTCGTCCGTCTCTCTGTTGTAAAGATTTAGCTGGAAATTAATTTTATAATATTATTCGAAAGGATTATCCGATTTGAACTAAACTTCGCACAACCTATTATCAGTCTGAAGCCTACATCAATTTCAAAGGCTGTAGCCAAACTTGGCACATCGTAATATATATCAACATATATCAAGTTCGAAGATGAGACAGGACAGTACATTTCTTCTAGTACCTTCCCCACAAAATGTCCAAAATTTGAATTTTTATACCCTTCACCATACTGTGGTACAGGGTATTATGTCTTTGTGCATATGTTTGTAACATGCAAAAGGAATCGAATGGTTCCTTCTGAGAATATGCATAGAATCACTTTCTGAGTCGATTTATGTATATCCGTCTGTACGTCCGCCCATGTATTTTTGTGAAAAAGTACAGGATGCATTTATGATCCGATTTGAATGAAATTTGACACATGTCACTTATTTGGCTCAAGGATCAGATTTATGGGTCGATTATGGGTAGCAACCAAACTCCAGTTGCGATTTCAACTGGCAACGCAACGCAACTCAAATAAAACTTAACATTATGAATATCAACTTTTCTCGATTGCTGTCGATAATGCTGCTTTGACATTTCTACAACTAGAAATGCAAAGGGTACACAAAGGGTACACAACTGGTAATGCAAAGGGTACACAACTACACAACTACGTTGTCAGGGTATTATAGCTTTGTGCAGCCCCAAGAGTTTGTAACGCCGCGAAATATTGGTCCTAGACCCACCTTTAAGTATACCGATCGTCATATCTTGACTAGATGAGTCGATCTAGACATGTGTGTCCGTCCGTCTGTCCATTATAATTTGTAAACACGATACAGGCCACAGTAATGAACCAATATTCACGAAATTTTGCATATAGGATGGGTTCTGGCCAATGAAGACCCCTATTGATTTTGGTAAATATCGGTTAATATTTAGGGAATGAAATGGACCATCTACTTAATTTCTGTTAGATTTTCATGGAAGTTGTGTAGGGTATCGTATGGTCGTCCCCGCCCGACTATACTGCTCCGCTCACTGGTTTATATATAAATTTTCATAGGCAAAACAAAACAGAACAATTGTTATGTCATTTTGTTAAGATTTTTTTTTAATTTTCGGATTTTTAAACGAAAAAGTCTGATAGAAGTTTGTTTTCCGCAAAAAATATTCGTGATATACTATGTGGAATGTATCATACCATGTGATGAGGAACCTGAATTTCTATATTCGAACGAATTACATATAAATTTGAGGTAAATTTTGATTTTGTAACAAAACACAGACAGATGTAATTTTTCTACGGGCTTCATTCCAGGTTTTCTAAAGATTTCGCCCTTTCAGATTGAGAGAACACACAAAGGGTTAGAAGCGGTTCCTTCAAATTAAATTTTACATGTGTTCTGTTGATATTTAGTAACGATACAGGAAGAGGTATCGCTATATATCAATAACTGCTCAAGGAAATTTTCTAAAGGTGAGTTTTCGAATCATATATAAATCTTTTAATTTTAAATCTCAATTTCTCTTCAGAGACTTCTATATCACCTGGGAGACAGATTTGAAAAGCACTAGGGCGACAAAAGACAAAAGAAATGCGAATTAGGGATTCACAAATGGATCAAACCGTATAATTGTATACAATACTCTATTATAATAAATATCAATAAATAAAGATTTGTATACAGAATTAATTTTATAAAATATTTGAAATATTCCAAACTTTATATATACTATATATATGGGAAATTACAAAAATCTTTTAAATTCCTTGATTTTGCAAGGTTATTCGCGAAATATGAACATATTGCATATAATTTAAATTCAATTCTATAAAATGAAGTGTTCTTGTCAAAATCTTGAAATATTGGTAATAAATAATAAGTTGCGTGGAAGCTGTGATGGTGGTAATGTAAAAAAATGGGTGAAAATGTGTTGAAGCCAACGAGTTTTTTTGTGTTCGTTCCCGATTTGTGGCTAAACTACACAACGCACACACATGTGATCAGTGACTAAGTTGCAGAATACCCCATGGACAATATGGTTCTAATGTATGATTTTTCGATATAATCACTGCATCCACCCAAAATGGATGCTGACATTTTGAAGCCGGATTTTCGGTGTTTTTTGAATTTTTCTTATAATTAGGATGCGCATCCAGACAATAGAATAAACTAATTATAGGATCGTAGAACTCGTGATTCTGCTTCGTTTAGTGTATATCTCATGAATGTGCTCACTGTAGCTTCTTTGCAATTGGGTTCCAAAGACGAAAATTTAGTGCGTAAATTTTTATAAAAAACATATTTTTTTAGTCTAAAATTAAGAAAGTCCATTCAAATTCCGTGGAACCCCGCGTGATTTTAGTTTTTTTACGTGCCGGATCTAATGAGCCCATCCATGTTCAATTCCGCCCATTAAAACGGCGGATATAGGTACCTTGAATGTGGGAAAAACTGCAAAAACTTATTTTGACAAATTCGCGTAAATAATCGCGGTTTTCTTCGAATTAATTTTACATGCATTTATGCTTGTATTGTCAAATTCGCGAATCTGCGTGGAAATAGGTCAAAAATACATCGATACGCGAATAATATGCGTATTTTATCCAAAATTGATTGTGGAGGCACATCCGCGGTTCTTACCCGATCCTTTTAAAATAGGTGTCCTTTTGCGTATTTTCATAGGAGATTACTAAAATCGGATGCGCATAAAAATCGTATGCACGTTGCGTATTTTTAAGCCATTTTTAGGGTTTTTGCATAGTAAAGTGCATCGAGTGGCACACTTTGACCGCTAAATTAAACATTGAAAAATTAATAATTATTGAAAGACATTGATTCGGTTTATACGAAAATCGCATGCGCATCAACTGATTTCAATTAATTCGCGAATTGCAAGCTTTTCAATATTGATCATTTTTATGTATTGTAAATGCAATATATTTAGCCATTAATGACGTCGAAACTCTTATCAGATGAATCTGCCGATATTTAACAATCATCTAAAAGAATTTGCAGAAGAAAGCGTCGTATATTTTAGAAGATTAAGGCAAAACCGTATCCTCTTAACCATACTAAAAAAATCGAAAATTCAAAAAAAAAAATAGTTTTAATTCAAAAATTAATTTATTTTATTTTCCGATATCTTCATGTTTCTATTTGTTTTTCGCGACTATTAAACCGTATTTCAGTGTGATTTGACTAGTATGCAAAGAAAACAATGGTGTTTAAGCATTTGTGAAGAAATTCGCGAATTACAACGAATAGGAATCCATTTAATATATATTTGAAATACAAGATTTAAAACCGCTATAACTTTTGTGCGCAGCATCCGAATTTGTGAACGCGAACAGATTTCGAATCAGCATATTTTTCTTAACCTATGTGCCAAAAATCATAAATGTGCTCGCAAAAAAAATTTTCAAAATTTTTTTAATGGAATTTTAAAAGAATTTTGTAATTTCCCATATATACTTTGTTATATATACGTAACTAGGTAAATGTACTGCCATTTTGTACTACCGAAATGACTGTATACTGGTAACGCAGGCAGGGGACAAATGACTTCCCCAATGACATACCCATGTTAAATTCACCAGTCTAGGGCATGATGTGGTAACTAGTTGTAGTTACAGGTAATTAGTAAAATAATTAGTTCATAACCAGTTACTCGAACTACTGAGAGATGTTCTCCACTTTCTGTCATTCATTTGGAATGCTTGTTGGTGGGCCATAGCAGTTAAGGTCTTCTGAAATGGCCTTCCACACATCATCAATAGTGGCTTTGGTTTGACCAAAAGTCCGCACGCCGCGTGCTACATTTGGTTGACCTTCCATCCGGGCAATAAGGACCTCAATTTTTTCTTTTGTAGTAATATTAGCCATTATGGGAAGCCTACAAAGTTCAGTTATTATAAACAGCAACCAGAAATAAATGGTTGCAGAAAATATCTATTTGAAGCAACTGAAGTTGACAACAGTTGCCATCCATAACGCAAATTTGGCAATGCCACGAAACTATGGTTGCCATCCGTAATCGACCCATTATATATAGCTCCCATATATATTTTCATCCGATTTCACCTAATGGTGAACCAAACACACAATATTTGTGCAATCGAATTAGATCCAGTTCGATGTCTGTGAAGTTTTGTTGAATTCGGTTTAGATTTTGATATAGCTCCCGTATAAAGCATCGTATGATTATATGTGAATGTTCCACCAAACTCCCAATATTGGTTCGACTAATACGAAATTTTGCACAGAGTACTGAGTTAGGGCTAGATTGATATATGATATATAAATCGGTTCAGATTTGTATGTAACTCTCATATATAGCTTCTTTTGATTTTATGTAAATGGAGCACCATACTGCCAATATTGGTCCGATTGATACAAAATTTTACACAGAGTACTGCGTTAGGTCCAGATTGATGTATGCCAAGTTTTGTTGGAATCGATTCAGATTTAGATATAGTTCCCATATATAGTTTCGTCCGATTTTATGTAAATGGTGCACCATACTGCCAATATTGGTCCGATTGTATATATATATATATATATATATATCAAGTTTATTTTTAATCGGTTCGGTTTTAGGTATAACTCCCATATATAGTTTCGTCCGATTTTTTGTAAATGATGCCCCAAACTCCTGTTATTGGTCCGCTTGAGACAAAATTTTGCACATAGTATAGAAATATGTCTAGATTGATATATGAGAAGTTTGTCCGATTGAGACAAAATTTTGTATATCGTATTGAAGTTACTACAAGTTGATATCCGTGAAGTTTTGTTGAAATAACTTCAGATTTTAATATAGCCCACATATATAACTTATATATGTGGGCTATATTAAAATCATTTTATGTAAATGGTGCACCATAGATCCTGTTCTATTTGCATGATATTTGCTGAAATCGTTTCAGATGTAGATATAGCTCCCACATATATTTTTGTCCGATTTCATGCAAATGGAGGAACCTATTCGCTTTACATGAAATATAGCAGAGCGTATTGGATTAAAGTAGTTTCAAGTTTACATATAGATTCCAAATATATTTTCATCCGATTTCATTAAATTTTGTACCAAATATATGAAGTTTGTCTGATTAGGACGAATTAGTGCATAACGTACCAAATGGAACGTACAATAATGTGTATTGGATTTTGTGTCGAGATATTGGATTTTGTGTCGAGATAAATAAAAGAAATCTTGAAATATTATCATCGTACCTTATAACCATGAATTTTAATCTTTTAGATCCTTTAGTCTTACATGTCCACACTAGCCTATAAAAAACTGAGGGAATCTTCTAAAATTTCCTTATGAGGACCAATGCTCAATTTTACCAAAATCATCATAATCAGAGGCTGATTCGAAAACATTTTGGGAGCTGAGATTGTGTGTATTTTTATATCACCCACCATAAGATGAACTAAATTTGGGATTTCGCTACTTTTTTCGGAATATATAGCACTGTGCTGTGAGTACTATATAAAAACATATATACAATTTATGTGTGCATATTTACTTAATAAATATTATAACAAATAATATTGATAGCCCAATATGTAAATTGGTTTGTGCCTGCGATATCATCATATACCTTAATGCTATGCAAAAACCCACATTCATAATAATAGAGTTATAACACCTCTTTTGCAAATTTCAATTAGCATTTTTGATTGGAAATAACAATGGCAGAACCACTGCTGCTGCTGTTGTTGGCAATGAAGCAACAACAACAACACCAAAGCCATTCATGACGATGAAGATGTAAATTTCATATCCAGAATGTGCACTTTGCACGTCAGAAAACATGAAATTGTTGGAATAATTTATTGCATGTCAAATTCAATTTTACGAAACAAAGAATGGGGGCGAAAATAAACAACAGAAGAAAAGTTGCAAGTCATCTACGAAAATGAATGGTAATTGAATTTGAAAAAAAAAACATAATGACGAAAGAAAAATAAATTAACAAAAAATCTGATAAATGATACTGATAGGAAAGTAGCTGGAAAGGAAATCAAAGGTAATAAATTATATGAATGGAGGGAATGATTTCAGAATCCTATTTTAATTGTGAAATATATAGAATTAAAATTTTTAGGCGACCTGATGACACCCTCCTTAGCCATTGGGGAACTTTTAAGGGCTTTCCCATCTCAAATTTTTGTTCTAAGTATATTTAATTACAACTTTCCCAAGAATTATTGGCTGATATGAAAGACAAATAAATATATACTCTAATAATTGAATGGTTTCGAATATTAACGAGATTTATTTTGGGATACATGCCATCGCTTCGAAGTGACGATCTATACCACTTGACCTTGTGGCCAATGCATGTAGATGAATATTGGCCAATCAGTTAGAACTTTTTTATGCCCTCCACCATAGTATGGAAGGTATATTAATTTTGTTTTTCCGTTTGTAACTCATCGAAATAATCATTTCCAATCCTATTAAGTATATATATATATATTCTTGATCAGCGTAAATTTCTATGACGTTTTAGCCATGTCCATCTGTCTGTCTGTTGTAATCGCTCTGAGATAGATCGCCAAAATTTTGAATAGCGCCGTCTTTTGTCTGCAGGCAGTTCAA
>NW_026873193.1:0-14256 GCF_032173495.1 Musca vetustissima | reverse complement strand
ATATGATACCCTTCACCACTTTAGGTATGTTCAACAGATGAATCCTAACAGACGTCTCATTTTTAAAGGACCAGTAAAATGAAATTGGATCCATAAAAATGTCATTCTGCAGCCGATACTAAATTTTTCATTTGGTCAGATAAACAAGCTATACCTAAATCTCAACCGATTCTCAGGAAACTTAACATGCATCATTTTAGGCCTAATTCATTCAATCCCAATTATATATGGGAGCTAAATCCAAATCTGAACCGATTTTCAGGAAACTTGACACACATCATTCTAGACTAAATTATTTACACTGTGCCATATTTCGTGCAAATCGAAAGATCTATAGGGACTTCGGTACCCCATTTAACTTAAATCGGACGAAAATATATATGGGAGCTATATCTAAATCTGAACCGATTTTCATCATGCTAGACCTAATTCATTACACTGTGCCAAATTTTGTGCAAATCGAAAGATATATAGGGACTTTGGTGCACCATTTGCATAAAATCGGACGAAAATATATATGGGTGCTATATCCAAATTTGAACCGCTTTTCAGGAAACTTGACACACATCATTCTAGACTTAATTCATTACACTGTGCCAAATTTCGAGCAAATCGAAAGATATATATGGACTTTGGAGACCTATTTACCTTAAATCGGACTAAACTATATATGGGAGCTATATCTAAATCTGAACCGATTTTTTCGAAACTTGGCACACATCACTCTGCACCTAATTCAGTACTCTGTACCAAATTTTGTGTTAATCGAACGATATATAGGGACCGTTTACATTAAATCGGTCGAAAATATATATGGAAGCTATATCTAAATCTGAACCGATTTTTCCCAAATTCAATAAGTGACCTATGCCAAATTTCATCTAATTCGGATTATAAATGCGACCTGTACTTTGTTTACAATTTAACATGGACAGACAGACGGACAGACGGACGGACATGCACGACTTAAAAAGTGATTCTATGCATATTCTCAAAAGGAACCATGTGTCTATCTCGTTTCCTTTTGCCTGTTACAAACATATGCACAAAGACATAATACCCTGCACCACAGTGTGGTGAAGGGTATAAAAAATACTCCATAAGATTCCATTTTTGTTATATTACCCACATAAGTTTTGGTTCATTTGATACGCTAAATATTGACTCCTTATGATCATAACAGCCATTCGAATAAGTTTGTCGAATCGCTTTCTTCATGGAAAATTTCTGATGTTTGGCATAGTCTAGACATATTAGAAAATCAGACAAAAATAATGTTTTCGGTCCATTTCATCCACGAAATATCCGATATGATCATTATCGAAAATTAAAGGTGTAGTCTTTGACCATAACCGGGCATGTCCGCCCACTAGTGTGGCATATCATAACACATAGACACCTTTAAACATTTACGTATAACTCCCGTACGTATCCACTCCTCATGGATAAACTGTCAACTTCACGGGTTTATGGCCATCAAGATAAATGTGTACGCCATCGGGTACTATTGCAACCTAGAGCTAGAGCGACAAGAAAAACAGATAAAAACCAGTGAGCGGAGCAGCATAGTCGGACGGGGCCGACCATATGATACCCTACACAACAATCACGAAAATCAAACTTTCTGCGGTTCTATACTCTGAGCCTGGGCCATGATATTTGTACCCTTTTTACCGATTACAGATCAACAACTTCACGTTCTAACACTGTCATATTTTCCAATTTTTTATTGAAGTGATGTTTACGACATAAAATAAAAAAATTGGTCACTTTAGGTTTTGGTTGATTTGACCCTCGGAATATTGACCGGTCATCAGCATTTGATCAGATCCCCTTCACCTTGTAAAATATGTGATGTTCTGCATATAAAAATTGCCTCCAGAGCGACTAGAAACACTGACAAAATTAATGTTTTCGGTTAATTACACCCACTGAATGAAATCTCAACTTCATCGAAAACTATAGGCGTCGTCCTTGACCATAACTGGAACCTAATGTACACTTTCAAATCGATCAGCGCGACATTTCCGTCCTCTAATGGAGTAATAGTAATACTATAGGCGTCGTCCTTGACCATAACTGGAACCTAATGTACACTTTCAAATCGATCAGCTCGACATTTCCGTCCTCTAATGGAGTAATAGTGATACTACGTACATAGTCACCTTTACCGAATTACGTATAACTCCCACATCAGAGTACATACAGCCATATAATTGGTATCAATTTAAACTTCTCGGGTATATGTCCTTCAGGAGCAAGTATATACGCACCAGAATAAAAATTTTGTTATTTTTCACACAAAAGTCAGGGTCCATTTGATCCATCAATACAGGCATGTTTTTTTTTTCTGGAAACTTAACACACATCATTCTAGACCTAATTCATTACGATATGCCCAATTTCGTGCAAATCGAAGAATATATAGGGACTTTGATGCACCATTTCTATTAAATCGGACGAAAATATATACGGGAGCTATATCTAAATCTGAACCGATTTTCACGAAACTTACACATCATTCTAGACCCAATTAAATACACTATACCAAATTTCTTGCAAATCGGAAGATATATAGGGTATGTGGTGGACCATTTACATTAAATCGGACTAAAATATATATGGGAGATATATCTAATTCTGAGACGATTTTCAGGAAACTTAACACACATCATTCTAAACCTAATTCGTTACGTTGTGCCAAATTTCGTACAAATCGAAAGATATATGGGGATTTTGGTACACCATTTTCATTAAATCGGAGGAAAATATATATGGGAGCTATATCGAAATCTGGATCGATTTTCAGGAAACTCTACACACATCTTTCTAGACCTAATTCAGTAGGCTGTGCCAAATTTCGTGAAAATGGAGAGATATATAGACACTTTGGTGCACCATTTACTTTAAATCGGAAGAAACTATATATGGGAGCTATATCTAAATCGGAACACATTTTCTCGAAAATTGGCACACATTATTCTGGAACTAATTCAGCACGCTATGCCAAATTTCGTGCAACTCGAATCATATATAGGGACTTTGGTGGCCCATTTACTTTAAATCGGACGAATGTATATATGGGAGCTATATCTAAATCTGAACCGATTTTTCCTAATTCGAATAGGGTTCGTCCTTGGGCCAAATAAGTGAGCTGTGCCAAATTTCATACAAATCGGATAATAAATGCGACCTGTACTTTGTTTACAATTTAACATGGACAGACAGACAGACGGACGGACGGACATGCATAAATCGACTTAAAAAGTGATTCTATGCATATTCTCAAAAGGAACCATGTGTCTATCTCGTTTCCTTTTGCCTGTTACAAACATATGTACAAAGACATAATACCCTGTTCCACAGTGTGGTGAAGGGTATAAAAACATTTACTTTCAGAGCATTTGGTCGACAAATGTGATAACAGTGGAGCAAAATGAAAAATCTCTATCTTAAATATAGGAACTCTACTGTAATTTCAACGGATATGGATAAGTATACATAAATATTTATTCTGCGGTTTCAAAATGCAAAATTAAAGTACACACAACATAATAATTATTAAATGTAACTAATATTTCAATTCTAACCATATCTTACAACGTCGCAAATTGTGTGCCAACATAAACTTAATGTACATTAACCATATAATTATGTAGACTATAATTAAAATTTGTTCCAAAGTGTTGCTCTATAACTCACTGTAGATTATGGCGTTAATTAAAATATCAAAAAAAGTATTAACGAAATGTCAAGGAAAATTACAAATCCTTGTGATATTATGTCATGCAAAGGACAATAACAACTAACAATAGTTTATTATTACAGTTAGAAGGCTATGTCTGGTTTGCTGTACGATTGCCTAGCTTGGCAACGATGTAATTAAAATAGGCTTTGGTCTCGCAATCATTTATTAAATGCAGGCATTTTGCTGTTGGCAAGGTTGATTGTTTGTCGCCTGAATGCCGCTTAATGATGTATATAATAATATAAATTACGACTAACCACCAGATGGTGTGAGTGTGTAGATGACAATGAAACTGATCCTAGAAGAAATCTTTATTAGATTATGAAAATCGTGTATTGAAGTTGAAAATAAATAATAATAATATATTTAAGGATTTTGTTAAAGATTATTTAGTCATATCTTAGAGGGAGCGGTACATACACATAATTATGAGAGAGATTTTATGTTGGCTATCTAACATGCTGAAGAAGTAATGAGCTCACATGTACATTAGGAAAATAACAGGGATATTTTCGGCTTAAATTGTCAGGACCGTCATTATGTTAAGCATCATTATACCCTTCACCACACTGTGGTACAGAGTATTATGTCATTGTGCATATGTTTGTAACAGGTAAAAATAATCGAGATAGACCCATGGTTCCTTTTGAGAATATGCATAGAATCACTTTCTGAGTCGATTTATGCATGTCCGTCTATACGTCCGTCTGTCCGTCCATGTATTTTTGTTAACAAAGTACAGGTCGCATTTATGATCCGATTTGGATGAAATTTGGCAAAGGTCACTTAATTGGTCCAGGGACCCTATTGAAATTGAAATTGGAAAAAATCGGTCCACGTTTAGGCATAGCTCCCATATAAGGGTACCCACCAATTTTCGGTATTTTGAGGTTATTTAGCGCGTTTTTTTAACTGAATTCGTTGAATTTTAGTACTTTGAGTTCTTATTGGGTAGCGGGTCTCCTTACTAAAAATTATAAATATATGTCCATTTTTTCGGATAGTCCCCATATAAGGGTACACCCAATTTTCGGTATTTTGGGGGTTTTGATCGCATTTTTCGACCGAACTCGCTGAAATTTGGTACTTTGAGTTCTTTTTGGATAGCAAATCTCCCTAATAAAATTATAAATATAGGTTCATTTTTTCGGATAGTCCCCATATAAGGGTACCCCAATTTTCGGTATTTTGGGGTTCTTGAGCTCGTTTTATAATGGAATTCTCTGAAACTTTGTACATTGGGTTCTTATTGGGTACCAAATTACTCCACTAAAAATTATAAATGTAGGTCCAATTTTTGTAATTTGGTTTTTGTAGTCATATATGGTAACAATCCTCCCTCCCAAAAATTATTAATATTCGCCCCCTTTTAGGGGTAGTCCACATATAACCCCCTTTTTATACCCTTCACCAAACTGTGGTACAGGGTATTGTGTATTTGTGCATATGTTTGTAACAGGAAAAGAATCGAAATAGACCCATGGTTCCTTTTGAGAATATGCATAGAATCACTTTCTGAGTCGATTTATGCATGTCTGTCCGTCCATGTGTTTTTGTTACAAAGTACAGGTCCCATTTATGATCCGATTTGGATGAAATTTGGCACAGGTCACTTAATAGGCCCAAGGACGAACCCTACTGAATTTGCCCAGAGTATTGAATTAGGTCTAGATAGTTATATGCCAAGTTTTGTTGAAATCGGTTCAGATTTAGATATAGCTCGGATTTATAATTTCGTACGATTTAATGTAAATAGTGCACAAACTCCCAATGGTGGTCCGACTAAAGCAAAATTTTGCACAGAGTACGGAATTAAGTTCCGACTGATGTATGAGAAATTTGGTTGGAATCGTTTCAGATTTAGATATGGCTGTTATATATAGATTCGTCCCATTTTATGTAAATGAAGCTCCATACTGCCAATATTTAACCGATTGAGACAGCATTTTGCACAGAGTATTGAATTATGTCCCGACTGATGTAAGCGAAATTTCTACATCTAGAGATATTGTAGATATTAACATGTCTTGCATGTACCCATAGTGGTGAAGGGTATCATATAGTCGGCCCCGTCCGACTTTTGAACTTTCCTTACTGGTTTTTCCTACAAAATAAATATTCAGGTATATATTCATTTGATATTTAATTTTTCGTATTTTGAAGAGTGTATCCGCATTTTCCAACCGTACAGTTTGTGCGCCGGTTTTGCTTGCTTTTTAAATATTAATTAAATATTTTAATATTTTATAAACATTTTTTCATTATTTCGTCTAAAAAATATAATTTCCAAATCTCCAGCCTAATCTTTCTTCAACAACCTTTAGTTAAATCTCAATGACCATTTCATCGGTCATTTGTAAATTGATGCCAAACAAACAAATAAACTAAAATAAAAAACATTTTATCGTGTTTATCTTTTCTTGATTTAAATAAGTGCCGATTTTCCACAAAACACGTGCCAAGAAAATCTGATACTTTAACTAAACGCTGGGTGGCTGACTGGCTTGCTGTCTAAGCTAGACTGCACGTGCCACAATTTTGTTAACCTCGACAGAAAGCCTTTGCAGTTAATCTTAATACTGCCCACAAAATCGAGTGTGTGTGTGTGCGTTCCGAAGTAATCGTAGGGTTATTAGTTATGTGAAGTGTTGAACTGTTGGAGATTATTTATGGCTGGCATATGAAAAGGGTGAACAGAACACGAGGTTCTTATAATTCAAAAGTAATGTGGGCAAGTTAAAGCGAATAACTAAGAAAATAAAATTCAACTGTAGTGAGTCAATTTATTCAAATTTGGATATATTAAACTTCAAGAGTTTTTGAAATTTCAAAATAACCAGTAAGAAAAGTTCAAAAGTCAGACGGGGCCGTCTATATGATACCCTTCACCACTTTGGATATATACAAGAGATGCTAATACATACAATATCCTGTAGAGAGAACAGACATATAATCATTAGAGGACAATTGAAATGGAATGGGGTGAAATTAAATGTGTGATCTACATAGACATTTGAACCATTTAAAAACTCATGCACATACCATTCTAAAGTCTACGAAAAATTGTATGTCAATCGGATTCTTTTGTCTACCATTTGTATGAAATAGAGCAAAATAATGTATGTGGAGCTATATGCAAGTCTGAACCTAATTGACCAACCGTGGAATATACTGTTTGGTATGCTGTAGCACAGAGCGCTGTCCACATTTTTATCTCGTGTATATGGAAGAGACGTAGGCTTCTCGGTGCACCATTTTCCAAAAATCCAACGAAATTATATATGCGAGCTCTATCTAAATCTGAACCGATTTTCACAAAATGTCGTATACATTAATATGGACCTATCTCAATACGCTGTGCCAAATTTTGTATTAATCGGATCATCCTTGGGAGTTGGGTGCACCAATCTAAATCTGAACCGATTTTCATGAAACTTGGCAGACATCACTCTTGGCGCACTTTAGTATGCTATGCAAAATTTCGAAATATATACAGGGACTTTGGTGCACCATTTACATTAAATCGGACGAAACTATATATAGGAGCTATATCTAAATCTGAACCGATTTTCAAGACTCTTAGCACACATCATTCTACACTCAATTCAGTACCCTATGCCAAATTTTGTGCAAATCGAAAGATATATAGGGACTTTGGTGCACCATTTAAATAAAATCGGATGAAACTATATATGGCAACTATATCTAAATCTGAACCGATTTTTTCCCAATTTCTATAGGGTTCGTCCTTGGGCCAAATAAATGACCTATGCAAATGGACGGACGGACAGACGGACATGCGTAAATCGACTCAGAAAGTAAATATATGCATATTCTCAAAAGGAAACATGTGTCTATCTCGATTCCTTTTGCCCGTTACAAACATATGCACAAATACATAATACCCTGTACCACAGTGTGGTGAAGGGTATAAATAAGAAATGCGTGCTTTCATTGGAAACAATTGCGAGTGCGTCTTTTTTGCCCGCGTATATATTATAACTATCATATACCCGCTACTTCGTCAGCTAATGTGGGAATTATTTAAAACCCAATACCAACCAATATTAACACTTTTAGAACCATTTAGTACCAATCTAAATTTAGCTCTATCGGTTTACTCAGATCCACATTTGGTACTATTTTGAAACTGTAACCCTTACTCCAAATTTCAGGATTCCAGCTGTATTGGTTCACCACATTTGTACGAATTTTTAAAACTTCCTACATACCCCAATCCTACACCCCCACAATGATCCTAAATCCATGTTTCAAGATACCAGTTTTATCGGTTCGCCCACAATTCAAACTGTACAAAATTTAGTACACAGTAGAACAAAATTTCAACACTTCCTACACCCCCACAGTGATGCTAAATCCATGTTATAGGATTTAAACTCTATCAGTTCACTCACAATTCAAATTGTACCAAATTTAGTACACAGTATTACTAATTCCAAAACTTCTTGCATACCCCAATCCTACCCCCACACTGATTCTAAATTCAAGTTTCAGGATTCCAACTCTATCGGTTCACCCACAATTTAAATTGTACCAAATTTAGTACACATTAGTGCAAATTTTTAAAACTCCCTACATATCTCAATCTTACACCTCAACAATGATCCTGACTCCAAATTTCATGATTCTAGCTCAATTGGTTCACCTAAATTTCAAATTGTACCAAATTTAGTACCATTTAGTACCCATAAGTAATAATGTCTTAAACTGAGTCCTGACTCCAATCCTACACCCCTACAGTGATCCTGACTCCGCTCTATCGGTTCATCCAAATCCAAATTGTACCAATTATAGTACTTTTCGTACACATAAGTAACAAATTTCCAAAACTACGTACATATACCAATCCTATAATCCGACGGCGACGGTTAATATCAATTTTCAGGATTCCAGCTCGATTTGTACCTCTAAATTAAATTTGTACCAAATATAGTACCATATAGTACTTTTCGTACACATGAGTACACGGTTTCAAAACCATCTCCTTATATCCACCCTAATTCGCATTTCAAATTCCAAGTTTTTAGCTCTATCCGTTCACATGCTACAGATTTGTACCAAATTTTGTACATTTACGTACTTTTCGGATAGTTATAGTTCGAATTTCGAAAAACCCTTTGGTACATCTATCCTAAACTCCATCATCGACCACCAAACCTTATTTCAGAGTTCTAGCTCCACCGGTTCGCCACATACCAATGGCATCACATTTATTACGTTTTAGTACTTTTCGTACCGTTCTAGTACGAATTTCCAAAAACCCAGCCTTTTCTGTCACATTTGGACCAAGAGTGACCCTCACCCAAAATTTCAAAATTCTAGTTTCTGCCGTTTCGTCTGGTCGTTGATGAATCATTAAATCAGTCAGTCAATCACTTTACTCTTCTATTAGTATAGATTGACATTCCCTTTTGCAATACCTCCAAATATTCACCCCTCTTGATCATAATAAAATTGTATGTCGACTAAGCCACATTTTGGTATTTCTGATTCTAATAGGATAGGAAAATCTTCCTGCAAAATATTGTTAGTATTGGTCTACTTGTTGTGATAGGCCCCACATAACAGTATCTCGTTATTTTGGGTATGACTATTGGACATGAAAGACCTTGGTGAGTATATAAAAACCCAACCAAGCCACTAACTTCTCCAGACGGCAATTTACAGTGGCAGAGCCCCCATACAAAAGTCCTGATCGCTTTTAGTTATTTGGAATGTGCACCGTTTTATAGAACAATTTAAATAGTAGTATATGTTTTAAAATATAAAGACACAACCTTATTTTAAATATTTTAAAAGACCCAGTCTTCTTTCAATTATGGGGACCGCCATTCTCGAGTTAAAATTTTTATGATTTTCAAGAGACTGGCAATTGAATGTACTTAACATTGAAAACTTGTAATTTCGTATACAGTATAACGTGTTAAATTTTGAACAATCGTAAAAACATAGTTTCAGAAAAAACAAATCCATTTTTTTCCATATTTTGAAACTATATATCTCTATATGTTCAAATATTCTCTATCCACTAGGCTACATTGCATGCCATGGATAATATAATTCCGTGTGCATCATCATCAGATACATGAAAATAATCAAATTTGAACACAATATCAATTTTAAATTTTCAAAACACCATGAAATAATTTGCAAAACCAAGCAAAAGAGGAAATGACCATTATTGATATATTACCACAATTTGAGTTATTTCTTTACAAACGAATATTCATATTATTTTATTGTTTTTCGTATGCGGATCATAAATATTTACTGTTATATGTAAAATTTTTAATAAAAAAAAAGACGAAAGAAAAAAATCAGCAATGACCATAACGATGTACACAAACGAAGCTGTCAAAGGATATGTACAATAAATAATTTTTATTTGTATTTTACCGGGTAGTGTTGGCATGTATGAATTTATTGGGTTTTTGTTGTTGTTGTATTTAACCACCATCAGAATTTCTGTGAACATTTTATTGTATATTCTGTGTGTATGTGTGTGGGTTTTTTTCTTGACAGAACAATTCATCATGGATAAGAGTAAAATTTATTAAAGGTAAATATACGGGAAATTAAAGTTAAGGGGGTGGTGGTGGTGAGATTTATATGTTTAATTTATAGTTCGGAATGGGATAAGGGGGTCATCAGAGGTGTTTTTAAAAAAAATTGAAAATTTAAATACCTAAATAGCCTATAATGTGAGCTACTCCTCTTTGGAATTTATTCAATTCAATTGCAGATGAATATTTGTCCATAAAATTCTATTTGAAATCTCAGCTTCATAATCCATTTCTATTTTCAAATTTCATTTATCTCTGTTTTCAGTATCCATCCAACAAATAATAATCCACAACATTTTTCAATGAATTTTCATTATTTTAATGAACCTCTTTATCCCGAACAACATCAACATTTACACCCGACTTTGCAACATGTCAGTCAGCTAGCCAGTCAGTCAGTAATCGGTGTTCATGTCAATTTCCACTATTCCACTACATTTGCAAATTATTAGAAAATATTCCACTAATCTATGGACAATTTACCCGAATGGATCATTAAAGTGAATGTGTATGTGAGAGAGTTTTGATGCTGAAAATTCAATTCAAATCCTGACTGGCTGGTCGGCTGTCTGCAGTCATTAGCAGCAACCATAATGTGGCTTTAATCCATTTTTGCGAAAATATAAAAATAATTGCCATTTCATATGTTGCTCATTATGGGTGTCCAACAACAACAACATCAACATAATTATTTGTAGTAGCTGCAACTGGAAGAGCAACCACATCAAATCAATCCCACGGCGGCCGGTTCTATGCACCGGATTGACTCGGAGGAATTCTTCGACCAAGGGCTGCCACCTCAACTACTACATGTTTGTGCCGTATTTTTTCATCATGGGAGAGGCGTTATATCCCGGGATGCCTGCTCCGAACTCTTCTGGTCCGCGCCGGGATAGAAAGAAACCCCGGACCTTGGTTCTGTTCCGTTTGTCGGAACCGCATCCACCACAGATCAACGTCGGTGAGATGCAATAGATGTATGGAATGGGTGCATTTCCGCGGCTGTTCGGGTCTTAGTCGTCTCCAGGACTACTGTGACAGGAGTTATTTTGCTGCATGCTGCGTCAGCGTATCTCCCAGCGTGTCCTCATCATCTTCGCCGTCTTCGTCTTCGACGACATCGTCGCCAACGCCTGCGTCGCCAACGTTATCGTCGTCAACGTCTTCGTCGTCGTCGGATTATGAGACACCCCCACAGTCTCCTCTGCAGCAAACGCAGAGTCTAACACCACATGTTGCTGTAGTACGCCCCGGAAATGCATCGTTTTTGCAGTTTAACTGCGATGGACTGCGAAATAAAATCAGCGAAATCGTAGACTTTATGAATCGGAATAACATCATGGTCGCCGCGATCCAGGAAACCAAGCTGTCTGATACCTGTAGCTTGCACCGTTGCGATGGTTACAACGTGTTACGAAAGGATCGCACTAGAAGCGGAGGTGGGGGACTTGCTTTCTTGTTACACCACTCTGTACAATACAGACCTATCTCGCTTGAGCTAGACTCTAGTGACCCATATATGGAGTGTATGGGGGTAGCAGTCAAGTGTGGTACTGCCGAGATAGAGGTGCTTAACGTGTACATCCCGCCGTTAAATAGCTGTACCCCGCGTTATTTACCCGACATTAGTATACTTTTGGAGGGTAATAACCGTCTGGTACTAGGGGATTTCAATGCCCATCATGAACTCTGGCATTCCGTCCTAGGTAATGACCAGAGGGGTACAGCGCTGGCAGAGCAAATTGACAGCTCCACGTTTTGCACGGTGAATGAGGATGCCCCCACGAGAATTAGAGGAGATTGCCACAGCTCGCCGGACATCACCATTGTGGCACCAGGTCTGATTAATGACGTAATCTGGCAACCCGTCATTTCTCTTGGTTCAGACCACCTCCCCATCATCGTCTCCGTAAATAGACCACCCGATTTCATAACCTCTGAACGCCGAACTTTCCTGAACCATGGTAAAGCTAATTGGCAAGGTTTCAGAGATTTAACCAATCGCCGCTTCAGAGAGCTGCCCATTCCCTCAGATCCTCGGGTAGCTGAGAAGAAATTCCGAGACATCATCACTGCTGCAGCCGCCCGCCATATACCTGCTGGTCGAATACCCGAAGTGAGACCAAACTTCCCAGCAGAAGCGACGGTGCTTGCGAATGAGCGTGATGAGCTTCGCCGTACAACACCTGAAGACCCAAGAGTGAAGGAACTCACCCTTGAAGTCAACAGGTTAGTATGCGAACACAAGCGGAAAAAGTGGCTAGACCACCTGAAGCTCTGCAACATTGGAGCCGCAACAAGTAAATTGTGGGCAACGGTTAAGTCACTCTCGAATCCTGGAAGGAAGGATGATAGAACGGCTGTCACGTTTAACGACGTAACGTTGACTGATCCGAAGAGGTGCGCGAGTTTTTTTAACCGGCAGTTTATTGAGCACCCCGAGAGTGACATGGCGAAAAGGAGTGTGCTTCGTCGCATTAGAGCCCTCCGAGCCGAGGAGGTACCACCACAATTTTCGAAGGATGATGTTGCAGATGCCATTCGAAACGCTAAATCATCCAACGCGTTGGGCCCGGATGGAATCTCAATGATAATGCTGAAGCAACTGGATGAACCTGGAGTGGAGTATTTAACTGCTGTTCTCAATCTGTCGGTAGCCACCCACATTGTTCCTGAAGCCTGGAAAATAGGCAGAGTGGTCCCGCTACTGAAGCCAGGCAAGGATGCCAGCAGAGGTGAATCGTACAGGCCGATTTCCCTTCTGTCTCCAGTAGCAAAGACGCTTGAGTCACTACTCCTCCCTCTGATGAGAAGCAGGTTTCCAGTCCCTCAACATCAGCATGGATTCCGAAGAATGCATAGTACGACCACAGCATTACACGCCATAACCACACATGTAAGTAGAGGACTTAACCAGAACAGGCCGTGTGACAGAACAGTCTTGATGGCTCTTGATTTATCGAAAGCCTTCGATACTGTCAATCACGCCAAGCTGTTCGAGGACATAGAGAAGACCAACCTCCGGCCTAGTTTGAAACGTTGGATAATCAATTACATGTGTGGTCGCCAGTCATATGTGGAATTCAGAAACAAGAAGTCTAAACCCCGTAGAGTGAAACAGGGAGTTCCCCAAGGTGGGGTCATATCTCCGGAACTGTTTAACCTCTACCTTTCTGAAATTCCACAACCACCGGACGGCATTGAGATCGTAATGTACGCGGATGATTGTACGATCATGGCGTCGGGGCCTATTATCGATGACATTTGTGAAAGGTTAAATGTCTACATAGCTGATTTAGTACAGTTCTTCCATCTGAGGAATATGAAGATATCCGCCGCCAAATCCACAGCCACACTGTTCACCACATGGACGGCTGAAATGAAGCTCCCTCTGAACGTCATGGTCGATGGTGTAATAATTCCGACCACTAATTACCCAAAAATTTTGGGAGTAACGTTCGATAGCTTATTTAAGTCGTCCGCGCAAGCCACCGCTATTTGCGATAAGATGAGAAGTAGGAACAAGGTCCTCAAGTCGCTTGCCGGCAGCTCTTGGGGTGCTGATAAAGAGACCTTGTTGACCTCTTACAAAGCAATAGGTCGGTCGGTGGTAAGCTATGCGGCGCCAGTGTGGTATGCGAATGTAAGCGATACGCAGTGGAAGAACATACAAACCTGCCAGAATGCCGCCCTGAGAACTGCGACAGGGTGCCTCCTTATGACGCCAGTGGACCATTTACATGAGGAGGCAATGGTCTTACCCGTACATCGGCACAACAGGATGTTGTCGATGCAGTACCTGCTTGGGTGTTATCGCAGGAATCATCCATGCCATAATCTTATGGATAGAATTCCCCCACCCAGGCACGTAAGGAGAGACCTACATGATCTAGAGAGAGAGGTCCAACGGTATAAGAGAGAACC
>NW_026873192.1:0-14055 GCF_032173495.1 Musca vetustissima | reverse complement strand
GGTCCCTATATATCATTCGATTTGCACCCTTTATATCTTTCAATTTGCATGAAATTTGGCATAGAGTACTGAATTAGGTGCAGAACGATGTATGCCAAGTTTCGAGAAAATCGGTTCAGATTTAGATATAGCTCCCATATATAGGTTCGTCCGATTTAAGGTAAATGGGGCACCAAAGTCCTTCTATATCCTTCGATTTGCACGAAATTTTGCATAGAGTACTGAATTAGGTCCAGAATGATGTGTGCCAAGTTTCGAGAAAATCGGTTCAGATTTAGATATAGCTCCCATATATAGTTTCGTCCGATTTCATGTATATGGTGCACCAAAGTCCCTATATATCCTTCGATTTGCACGAAATTTGGCATAACGTACTGAAATGAGCCTAGAGAGATGTCTGCCAAGTTTTGAGAAAATCGGTCCAAAATTCTATATAGCTCCCATATATAGTTTCGTCCGATTTCATGTAAATGGTGCCCCAAAGTCCCAATATATCTTTCGATTTGCACGAAATTTGGCATAACGTACTGAATTAAGCCTAGAGAGATGTCTGCCAAGTTTCGAGAAAATCGGTCCAGATTTCTATATAGCTCCCATATATAGTTTCGTCCGATTTCATGTAAATGGTGGACCAAAGTCCCTATATATCCTTCGATTTGCACGAAATTTGGCATAACGTACTGAAATGAGCCTAGAGAGATGTCTGCCAAGTTTTGAGAAAATCGGTCCAGATTTAGATATAGCTCCCATATATAGTTTCGTCCGATTTCATGTAAATGGTGGACCAAAGTCCCTATATATCCTTCGATTTGCACGAAATTTGGCATAACGTACTGAAATGAGCCTAGAGAGATGTCTGCCAAGTTTCGAGAAAATCGGTCTAGATTTCTATATAGCTCCCATATATAGTTTCGTCCGATTTCATGTAAATGGTGCCCCAAAGTCGCAATATATCTTTCGATTTGCACGAAATTTGGCATAACGTACTGAATTGAGCCTAGAGTGATGTCTGCCTTCTTTCGTGAAAATCGGTCCACATATAGATATAGCTCCCTTTTATTATAGATTGATTTTAAGTATTTAACGTATCCTTCGATTTGCATGAAATTTGGCATGGTGCCCAAAGTCGCAATATATGGTGCCCCAAAGTCGCAATATATCTTTCGATTTGCACGAAATTTGGCATAACGTACTGAATTGAGCCTAGAGTGATGTCTGCCTTGTTTCGTGAAAATCGGTCCAGATATAGATATAGCTCTATTTTATTATAGATTGATTTTAAGTAATTGACGCACCAAGGAACCAATAGCTTGATAGGAACAAAACGTTCTGAAATTACTATAACCTAACCTGTGACATGTTTGTTTGAAATCGCTTAATATTTGGATAGAGCTTCCATACATATTTTCGCCCGATTTCAAGTAAATTGGGCATCAAACTCCTCATGTAGTCAGATTGACATACATTTTTGCACAACTTACAAAATTGAGCATAGAATTACGTATTTGCGTTTTCTAGAAGTACAGACATAGCCCAACGGATGAAATGTTTATATTTGTTTGAAGTCGATTTACATACTTTATGAATAGATCTAGGAAGATTCACATTTAGATAAATATCACATATTTTATTTCAACCAATTTCATGTTACTGGTTTTTTTTTATAAAATCCAAACAACTTTTTTCTCATTTTTTTGGTAAGTTTCTTCAAACTAATTAGTGGATATTTCATTTATTTTTACTGGAATATTAAAATTCATAGATTGCAACACTTCCTCTAACATAAAATTCCGTGAGCGGCAAAACTTCAAAAAAAATCCGAAGATTTTTCTTTGAATAATTATATATTTATTCTGGTTCCACTTCGAAGAAACGGTAATAAACCAAATTATTATTTGGTTGTTCTCAAGTTAATTGAGAATTTTATTTTTTTTCCTTCACCTCTTTATACAGATATGGCATCATATAGCAGTTTTTAAGCATAACAAAGAAATAAATACCAAGCCAGTGAATTAATGAAATTAATTAGTAAGAATCAATTTCATTTTTAAGTGAAAATAGACATAGCTTAATTATGAATATTATTGAATTGTTTTTGAATAAAATCATAATGCCTTGCGTCATGTAAGCTTTTATATGTTTGATTCCTAAGCTTAAAAGGGTAAAGATGTTAGTTAAAGGATGGGAATCACAGGTAAAATTGGTTTTGTTTCAATGATAACGCACACTGTGATTGGTTGGGAAGGTAATTCGGACGCAAAAATCCATCTCTAAATCCATCACCTTCCACGTTTCCTGAGTTGTATGCTACATCGACTATATGATACCCTTACAATATCTTTAGAGAAAATCGGGTGAAATGAAATCGGGCGAAACTAAGCTTTTTGAAACAATTAATTATCCCATTTGAATACAATCGAGCTATTGTGGAGCTATTTGTAAACATGGACATAATTGAGCATCCGTGGTATATACCATTTTGTATGCTGCATAACTGTCCACAATTTTATTTCGTGTATATGGAACAGACGTAGGCTCCTCTGTGCACCATTTACATAAAATCAGACTTAAATACACAAGGGAGATATATCTTTATATTTATTGGGACTGGCCCCCCTTTCTCGGTGTCAATTTTTTTAATTAATTCGAATCTACTCTAGTTATAGAATGTCCCCACAAAATTTCAAGTAAAAAAATCTCAAGAACTCTTGAAGATATAGCCGATTTATTGTGTCAGCATCAAGTGACGGCAAGAGTGATTCTCAAATTTTAAACGTATTTTTCTCGAAGCAGTGTTTTACGAATGGCAGGCACTATAACTCAAAAACTAATAATCCAATCGGTTCCAAATGTTGACATGTTTCTCTGGGAGTGTATAGCTATCGTATGAACTAGAATAAAGCCAAACGATGAATAACTTCCTTATTATACTACTTTCTCATGATATTATATATTTGTGCAGCCCTAAGAGTTTGTAACGCCGCGAAATATTGGTCCTAGACCCACCTTTAAGTATACCGATCGTCATATCTCGACTAGCTGAGTCGATATAGACATATGTGTCCGTCCGTCTGTCCATTATAATTTGTTAACACTATGAATGGCACAGTTATGGACCAATCTTCACGGCCCAATGAAGACCCCTATTGTTTTTGGTAAAGATCAATTATTATTAAGGGGGTGAAATGGACCAAATACTAAATTTTTGTCTGATTTTCTGGTCGCTCCAGAAGCCGCAATTATGGCCCAAACATCGCGAATTTTTACATAGAGAAGGGGATCAGGCCAAAGAATAAGGATGTCTGTTTTGATACAGATCGGTCAATGAACCCTGACTTTTGTGTGAAAAATGACGAAATTTGTATTCTGGGGCGTATATATTTACTCCTGAAGGACATAGAACCAAGAAGTTGATAGTATATCCAAGAGGAGTGGTTAGCCTTTACATTGATACCAATTATATTGTCGTATGTACTCGGATGTGGGAGTTACGCGTAAACATTTACAGGTGCTTACGTATTCAGATATTATATAGTAACCCATTACCACACTGGATGCAGGAAATATAGCGCTGATCGCTTTGAAATGTTCCATGAGGTTCCAGTTATGGTCAAAGACAACATCTATAATTGTCGGTTATGATCAGATAATAATTTTGGGATGAGTTGTACCGAAAACTAAATTTTTGTTGTTTTTTTTCGAGTCAAGCTATAGGCCACAACTAAAAGCCGAACATCACAACGCAACCCGCGGTGAAGGGAATCTGGACAAGTAATTATAAGGGCTATACTGAACATTAGTAATATTTGTTGACATCTTGTCGGTCAAAAGGGTTCCAATATTGCCCAAGCTCAGAATATATAATCACAAAAAGTTAGATTTTCGTGGAAGTTGTGTAGGATATCGTAAAACTTAGTTTGTAGTCATAGTTCCCCCATTTTGTTAATTTTTAAGCGATGTTAGTAATGATCCTAGTTCAAACGAGAGCCAGACATGTACTCTCTCTAACTCTCTTGGAATTTCCGGATTCTGTTGTTCCATCAAAAATAAGAATTTTCTTTAATAACCAAAACCAACAACAAAACAACAACAACCAAATGTTACAAATTATTTTTCTTCTCTTTTAAATCTTCAATTATATATGTGTAAAACCAGTAAGGAAAGTAGTAAAGTCGGACGGGCCGACAATATGATACCCTACACCACTTTGGGTATATTCAACAGATGAATCTTAACAGACGTCGCATTTTTGATGTTCACGAAACTTAACACACATCATTGTAGACTTTATTCAGTAGGCTGTACCAAATTTCGTGGAAATCGAAAGGTATATACGGACTTTGGTACACCATTTTCCTTAAATCGGACGAAAAAATATATGGGAGCTATTTTTTTAAACTTAGCACACATCATTCTAAGTTTAATTAAGTACGCTGTGCCAAATTTCGTGCAAATCGAAAGATATATAGGGACTTTGGTGCACCATTTACCTTAAATCGGACGAAAATATATATGGGAGCTATATCTAAATCGGAACCGATTTTCACGAAACTTAACACACACCATTCTAGAGTTAATTCAGTGCGCTTTGCCAAATTCCGTGCAAATCGAAGGATATATAGGGACTTTGGTGCACCATATACGTAAAATCGGACGAAAATATATATGGGAGCTATATATAAATCTGAACCGATTTTTATGAAACTTAGCACACATCATTCTAAGTTTAATTAAGTACGCTGTGCCAAATTTCGTGCAAATCGAAAGATATATAGGGACTTTGGTGCACCATTTACTTTAATTGGACGAAAATATATATGGGAGCTATATCTAAATCTGAACCGATTTTTCCGAATTTCAATAGGGTTCGTCCTTGGGCCAAATAAGTGACGTATGCCAAATTTCACCCAATTCGAATAATAAATGCGACCTGTACTTTGTTTACAATTTAACATGGACAGACGGACGGACATGCATAAATCGACTTAAAAAGTGATTCTATGCATATTCTCAAAATGAACTATGTGTCTATCTCGTTTCCTTTTGCCTGTTACAAACATATGCACAAAGACATAATACCCTGTACCACAGTGTGGTGAAGGGTATAATTACTAACCCTAACATGCATTGGTATTCATTTACCCTCCAAATGAAAATCTTGAAGATTTAAAATCGAGAATAGGGGAATACACATCAATCTAAAACACACATCTCGTGTAAATCGAGTAAACACAGGCTCTTCGATGCACCATTTACATAAAATCGGACGAAAGTATATACGGGAGCTATATCCAAATCTGAACCGATTTCAACAACATTTTGTATGGATCGGACAAATATTGGGAGTTAGATGCACCGTATATATATATATATATATATATATATATATATATAAATCTGAAAAAATTTTTGTACACCATTATAAATTATATCCAAACGATATGAATCAAACTTAATACTTCTATATCGATCTATCTGACAGGTGTAGTATCTCCGGAGCACCATTGACATGAAATCGTACGTAATTATGTATTATATGATAGATATATTTTCATATGGTTTAAATTAACATTGATTATAAAAAAAAGTGCCGCATTAACATAATTTGACATATGGGACGCCTGTTGAATAAAACACCCCCAGAAATTATCCAATGTAGGTTAATGTTTTAAAATATCCCCTTGGAAATTAACAAAGTTTTTAAATTTGTTTTTAAATTTCTTTGTACTCAGCAATACGAGCCATCAATAACAAATATGCTTAAATATTTATTTTAACCGATTCCAAATTATAGGTCTAATAATGTACACGACTAAAGTCGCGATGCTATGTTAATTCTGTTTCTTTGATTGAAGAGCACACCATAATTTGTCTCTAAATCTGTCAAAAAACTACACACATACATACGCAGACCTAATATTCTTCGATCTAGCCCTGTCAACTAGTTCGTATAGCTTTTAGGTGCATTTTCGAACCTAAAAAGGAAAGCTTTATTTAAAAATCGAAGGTTTTAGTTGGAATTTCGCACCAAAGTGACTGTAATTTGGCAATCCAGATTCGTGGTGAACAAGCCAACCGCTTAATTTTCGATACATTGATGTTCCCAGCTCAGTTTTCCGAATTGAGTGGCTAGAATTTGGTATTTAATTTTCTCAGAGCTTAAAGAACTTACTAGCATAATATTTACAATGACATACCCTCCACATAAATGTCCCGACCTTATTAAGAAATTTTGAATTTACACCAAATGTTTGATGTGATGATGTTTGATTATACGATTATTTTCCATATGGTTCTAGAATTAACTTATATTGCCAAAATTTCAATAAATTGAATGCGTTTTAACATAAAACTTACAAAGAAAATACAGCTTATATAAATGACGATCCATGTGCAAAGCAACCAACAACAACAACAAAGATGCAATTAACATAAACTGCTTAAATAAATTCTTTGGGATTTCATCTCAACTAAATCTCTTTAAATCTTTAATAGTTCAATATTAGCAAAGCGAAAAACAACTGACGTAAGTCCTTTCAATGGCCAGACCCCAAAAACGAAACAAAAACTAAAAACAACGCTGGGATTTAAAACTAGACGACCATAACGAATCCTTTTCTTGGAAACAAATTTTTGGAAGCATCAAAAAATATAAGAGCAGCAACAACAACAACAAAAAACATGACACCAAAACCAATTAACTAAGTAGCGAACCGAAAAGCAAACACTAGCATAGGGGGGTGAGGAGGACGGCGAATAACAAATAACGGCGAGGACGAGGAGAACATAACAAGTGTTGAGCTTCAGCTTAATAAAGAACGTGTCCGGATTAGCATAAACAACTAGAAAAGAGTAGTAAAAGGAATGGCGACAGAAGCAGCAGCAACGACCAAAAAACGCGGCTAGCAAAGGATAACAACTGACATCAACAACAAGGATCCGTTCCGAAAAAAAAAACATGAAACCTCCAACCCCAATGCAGAAAAAAATAATAAAACCCAAGCAAATGGTCATGGCCATGCCATTCAATCAAAAATTCAGTGCAGCCTTCCTCTTCGCAATCGCTCTCTCACCCTCGCCACTCACTTCAAGTTTTCAGTAAAGTATAAAATGGCAAAAGTTTACTTTACAATACATCATTTAATGATCAAAGCCATTGGTGGGGGAGGGAGGTGAGGTGGTACTAACTGGTTGTCCATTTTGTGTACGGAAAAGAGCAGGTGGCAATGTGTCGCATTTTACCAAGGCGTGGGAGGAAGGTCACTTTTGCAAAAATTGTTAAAAAGTGTAACTTAAACAAGTCATATTGTTGTTTAGAAAATTTTCTGGCATGGATAGGTTGGTGGTTTTGTAGCCGAGGATGATTGAAAGACCTTGTAAAGGCTCATCAAATTTTCACGGTTGTATAAAGTTTTTTTTTTCTTTTTTATCGTTTTCCCATGTCTCTATTTTTCCGCACCAACTGTAACGAGCCTGTCCAAACGACTCTCTGTTCCACCCTTATCAACAATGTCATCATATTATGTATGTATGAAGTCGAAATAGTAGTTATTTATTTATTTACGACTTTGACGTCTAAATTCCCATCGGCTATAAAAAAGTTTTGTCTAAAAAACACTACATGTCTCTTTAAGTACTCAGCAACAAAAAAAACGAACTAAAGATAAGAAAGATTTAAAGGTAATCCATTTAAATGTCTAAGTTTTGAAGGTCAACAACATGCCTTTAAGGCCAACTATTTTTTCAAGACCTAAACAAGGCGTGGATTTTTTAAAGAATATTTTTTCAATGCCTCTAAATGAGGCGTGGATTTTTTTTTAAGGCCTAAACAAGGCGTGGATTTTCTTAAGAATATTTTTTCAAGGCCTAAACAAGGTGTGATTTTTATACCCTTCACCACACTGTGGTACAGGGTATTATGTTTTTGTACATATGTTTGTAACAGGCAAAAGGAAACGAGATAGACACATGGTTCCTTTTTGAGAATATGCATAGAATCACTTTTTAAGTCGATTTATGCATGTCCGTCCTCTGTCCGCCTGTCTGTCCATGTTAAATTGTAAACAAAATTGTTATAGGTCACTTATTTCGCCCAAGGACGAACCCTATCGAAATTGGGAAAAATCGGTTCAGATTTAGATATAGCTTCCATATATATTTTCGTCCGATTTAATGTAAATGGTGTACCACAGTCCGTATATATCTTTCGATTTGCACGAAATTTGGCATAGCGTAATGAATAAGATCTAGAATAAAGTGTGTTAAGTTTCCTGAAAATCGGTCCAGATTTAGATATAGCTCCCATATATATTTTCGTCCGATTTAGTGTAAATGGTGTACCAAAGTCCCTATATATCTTTTGATTTGCACGAAATTTGGTACATCGTACTAAATTAAGTCTAGAATGATGTGTGTTAAGTTTTCAGAAAATCGGTCCAGATTTAGATATAGCTCCAATATATATTTTCGTCCGATTTAATGTAAATGGTATACCAAAGTCCCTATATATCTTTCGATTTGCACGATATTTGACATAGCGTAAAGAATTACCTCTAGAATGATGTGTGTTAAGTTTCCTGAAAATCGGTCGTGATTTCGATATACCTCCCATATATATTTTCGTCTGATTTTATATAAATGGTGTACCAAAGTCCCTATATATCTTTCGATTTTCACGAAATTTGGCACAGCGTAATGAATTAGGTCTAGAATGATGTGTGTTTAGTTTCCTGAAAGTCGGTCTAAATTTAGATATAGCTCTCATATATATTTTCGTCCGATTTAATTTAAATGGTGTACCAAAGACCCTATATATCTTTCGATTTGCACGAAATTTGGCACAGCGTACTGAATTAGATCTAGACTGATGTGTGTTAAGTTTCCTGAAAATCGGTCCAGATTTAGATATAGCTCACATAAATAATTTCGTCCGATTTAATGTAAATGGTGTACCAAAGTCCCTATATATCTCTTGATTTGCACGAAATTTGGCACAGCGTACTAAATTAGGTCTAGAATGATGTGCGTTAAGTTTCCTGAAAATCGGTTCAGATTTAGATATAGCCCCCATATATATTTTCGTCCCATTTTATGTAAATGTAAATATATATCTTTCGATTTGCACGAAATTTGGCACAGCGTACTGAATTAGGTCTAGAATGATGTGTGTTAAGCATCCTGAAAATCCGTCCAGATTTAGATATAGCTCCCATATATATTTTCGTCCGATCTAATGTAAATGGTGTACCAAAGACCCTATACATCTTTCGATTTGCACGAAATTTGGCACAGCGTAATGAATTAGGTCTAGAATGATGTGTGTTAAGTTTTGTGAAACTCGGTTCAGATTTAGATATAGCTCCCATATATATTTTCGTCCGATTTTATGTAAATGTAAATATATATCTTTCGATTTGCACGAAATTTGGTTAATGGTCCTTCAAAAATTCGACTTCTGTTAGGATTCACCTGTTGAATATACCCACAGTGGTGAAGGGTATCATATAGTCGGCCCCGTCCGACTTTGCTACTTTCCTTACTGGCCTAAAGAATAATATAGAATAATACAGAAAAATATATTTTAATGATGTCGATTTCATATCCTCTCAGTATCACATAACCATATTTATTATCCCCATACAAATATTAAATATTCCATATTTTGTCGAACTTTTGTAATAAGTTTTATATTTTGCGTCATTTTCTAAAACCTCTCTATTAACCCTCATAATTGTGGCTTAGTTATGAGTTGTTTGCTGTTGTCGTCGTCATTGGCAACAACTTTTTTGTTGGTTGGTTGTTTGTTGTGAAAAAATAGAAAAACTTTTCAAAACAACTTCAAATTATTCAAACTATGCCGTGTACCCTTTTGGCATTCGTTGAACTTCGTTGGCCTTTACCAATTTGACGGTTTCATAAATACGGCAAGCGAATAACAATCAACCAGAAAAAGGGCAAAAAACACAACAACAAAAACAAAATGGAAAAGCACAACAACGTAAACGAACACGTAAAAAAGGCCTGTAAGCCCATATATTTTATGCGTAACATGTTGCTCACTAAAAATGTGAACTATTTAACAAAATTATTATGAATGAATACCCCATCAAATTGATTTATTTCAAAAGTGAAATTCTTTTTTGCCCTGTTGTGTTGTTGTTAGTGTTGTTATTTGACAAAATGGCAACATGTGGCATGACGATTCAATAAGGTTTGGATATTTTGTTGTTTTTTTCAAGGGGGTTACGCTATATTTAGTCACGCTACATTAAATCTGGGTGAACGGTATTGAGTTTTTCAAACTAATTGGAATTGGTAAGGGATTGTCTTATAAAGTTCAGTTAACACCAAGCCGGACGGACATCAACAATGTCGTGTATTTACTGATTGACTTATTGAAATATATGGAACTGTTCAGAGATTACATCACAAAAATCATCTTTGCTGAATGGGCCTCATTTCCACGCAATAACTCAAAAAGCTAAATTGTGGGAAGCTAAAAATGGGAATGATATAGTAGAAGTTATGAGTTGCAGAATTATAAGTGTCATGTCGATCGAACAAACGAAGCTGAGTAGTACCTGCAGTCTTGAAACATGTCATGGATACTATTTATTAAGAAAGGATCGTATGAGATGTGGAGGTTTAGCAGTCATATAACACCAATATGTTCAATACATGTCTATATCACTTGAACTTGACTCTTGTGACTCATACATGAAATATTTGGCATATGTGTGATATCACCGAGGTAGGTGTACTTAACGTATGAAATTACTTACATAACGTATGACTCCCTAGCTAATAAAGTAACAACCCATATTATTACATCCATCAACAGACAATCCGACTTCATAACCTCTGAACGCCATACTTTTCTTAACCATGGGAAAGCAAATTGTAAATAGTTCAAATATTACACTAACCGTCTATTCAGAATCTCATCAATCATTCTGATTTTCAGATAACATATATACATGTGGGTCGAATACCCCAATAAAGACCTGGATTTTCAAGAATATAGTTTTATGGCCTACTATAGGCATAGATTTTTCAAGACCTATATATGTCGTGAATTTTTTAAAGAATATTTTCCAAGACATACTATTGGCGTGAACTTGTACTTTTTTCAAGGTGTGAATTCTTAAAGAATACTTTTAAAAGGCTTACTATAGACTTGGATTTTTAAAGAATACTTTTTCTCCTTCTGATGTTCGGATATCGGAATGGAATTTCCGTAAATCGCCATAGCTGCTGACGCTCGTTGTATACCTAGGGACAAATTAAAACCTAACATCACAGCAGAAGAAATAAACGGGCGAAGAAGAAATAACATCACAGCAGAAGAAATAAACGGGCGATATGAGCTTTGTTGTACAAATCGTATGGACCCCATAACTACGGATTATAAGGTGGAAGGCAATAAATTAGGCCAATCAATTGCAGATTCACTAAACGCAAGCGTTCCGTAATTTTACTATACGAACCCATTTTCTGTTATATATCCCTATCCATCTGATGTTCGGATAGCAGAAAGAAATTTCCCGAAAATCTTATAGCTGCAACCGCTCGCTACGTAACGAATATCCGAATTAAGACCTGCAACCTGTACGTCAACACAATAAGATGTTATCGATGCAATATCAACCATCCGAATCACCGCCAAATTTCCCGAAGTATCATAATAATTTGAAGAAGTACAAAAAAGTCCGCACTCGTCTTATTATAGCTGCACAACCGATAGTGAAAGCCTACTACCTCAGAACCAATGAAATATGATGTTATAGAGTATACCACCTAGCCAAGATGAGGTGAGAATAGCATTCAATGGGCTAAAGAATAATAAAGCAGCAGGTGCCGATGTGTGTCAAATTAATTAATGCGGATATGCAGGATTACTTTGAGTGGCACCAGTACAGCAGTTTACGTCGGAAAGAACCTCTCGGAGCCCTTCAATACCAAATGACGATTCAGAAAAGTAGACAGTTTGTCGTGTGACCTGTTTAACAGCTTGCTGGAAAAGTTCATACTAGATGCAAATATGAACAGAAATCGCACTCTGTACACCAAACAGTATATGTTACTCACCTACGCCGATGACATCTACATAATGAGTCGAACATTGCGAGTGGTAACATCCAAATTTGAACTGAATGGCGAGAAGACCAAGCTGATGGTATCAACGCGCAAAACGTCCAGTAGACTCGGACCAACTGTGGAACTTCCAAACTACATCTTCGAGGTAGTGAACGATCTTTTATACATTGGTGCCGCCATAAACAAAACAAATAACATCAGCTTTGAAATCCGGAGGAGAAAAGCCACCTCTCGCCAGACCGGAGAAAGGCCACCTCTCGCCAGACCAAGCTCACACTCTACAAGACGCTGATATAACATCACGGGCACAGTATGGTTCTGAAGCATGGGTACTTGAGCCAGCTGATGAGAGTGTTTGAGAGGAAATTCTTCGGTGAATCTATGGACCGATCTGCGTGAATATAGCCGTCGAATGAACCATGAGCTATACCATATATTCTCTGACATCAACATAGTCAGACGGATCGAGCTGCATCGACTACGTTGGATAGGTTAAGATGTGAGAATCGATGGTCTTTCAAATTGGATGAGATGTACACAAGACCGACGCGCTTGGAAATCTTTTTTTAAGCTCGGGTTATGCAACAACCGTTCTGATTCATGTCTTAACATAGCCCCAAATAAAATGCTTCAGATTCACTTTCGGAATTTTCACATTCTCAGAGATTTGAAAAAATATTTATAAAATGTCTCAACATTTGCATTAGTGTCATATAAAGTCCTTCCCCAAATACAGTATTTTGAAGATGGAATTTCCATAATTTCTTTGATAAAAATTTGTTGTGGAAAATTTTTAGTCGATGTTTTCACAATGGCCTAAGTGGCTATAATAATGGCCAAAGTGGCTATAAGTTGACATACCTTAGTATCGGTATTAGGTTCCCAATACCAAAGTTCAGCTTCAGTTCTGCTAATTTGATACTAATTTTACCGAAGAGTATTCTAGGGATTTTTTTACCGTCAATGAGATCGTAAAATACCAAATTACAACCAAGTAGTACTAGCAATGTCTGTGCAAATTTCAGAGCTCTATCTTAAATATTGCGAACTCTATCATGATTTCAACAGAGTATTTTATTCTGATCTAGAATATACTTTGTGGGGTCTCTAGTCAATATTTCAAGGTGTTGCAAACGGAATGACAAATTTAATATACACTCCACCTTTCCATGGAGGGTATAATTATAGATGCAAGTGAATCTCAACCAGTTGACTTATGGCGCAGAAGATTAGTTGGCATTTTGACACTGCCACATTATGTTGACTGGCTTTTTCAACTCAATTTTGTTGTAGATGTTATTTTTTCTTTTTTTTTTTTGGATTTTGTAATAGAAGATGTCTGATGTTAGCCAATCAACCGTTTTAAATGAAGGTTGAGAAGGACAACATTAATGTTCAGTCTGAACATAAAATCAAAAACAACACCAACAATCTTACAACAGATGGTCTAAATTAACAACTTTTTTATATCTTATTCTGCTTTCAGTATTTGTTTTTTTTTAGCGAACAACTCTTAAAAAACATGTCCTCCATTGCAATGAAGGCATTAAAGTCAACAGCGATATAACCCCTAAATTTATTGCCTAAAGTTTTTGTTTCCGAAAAAAAACAAGTTTTGTTTATTTTTCTTATATTCTATTTCACCTTTCTACTACTTCCTTGTCTAGTCTATATGTTCTTCAATGTCCTAAGGCTTTAAATATAAGAAAAACAAAAAATGTTTACTTTATTTTGTTTTCCTTTCTCGCCCATTGAGAAATATTTATTACTTTATTGTTTGTTGGGTCCTCAAAATATATTTAAAAAAATTTATATACATATAAATAAACAAGAAAAAAATGGCGATAAGTTCCGTTAAGTAAGATTTAATACATAGAGGTTTCAAATTCATCAATAATCTTTATTGGCATCGTGAGTGGGAAAGCCCATTTTTCACGCCTTGTATGGGTCCCTGAAAAA
>NW_026873191.1:0-14123 GCF_032173495.1 Musca vetustissima | reverse complement strand
TTTTTCAAGTGTCTATAAGAGGCGTGGATTTTTTAAAGAATATTTTTTCAAGTGTCTACAAGAGGCGTGGATGTTTTAAAGAATAAAGAGACGTGGATTTTTTAAAGAATATTTTTTCAAGGGTCTACAAGAGGCGTGGATTTTTTAAAGAATATTTTTTCAAGGGTCTACAAGAGGCGTGGATTTTTTAAAGAATATTTTTTCAAGGGTCTACAAGAGGCGTGGATTTTTTAAAGAATATTTTTTCAAGGGTCTACAAGAGGCGTGGATTTTTTAAAGAATATTTTTTCAAGGGTCTACAAGAGGCGTGGATTTTTTAAAGAATATTTTTTCAAGGGTCTACAAGAGGCGTGGATTTTTTAAATAATATTTTTTCAAGGGTCTACAAGAGGCCTGGATTTTTTAAAGAATATTTTTTCAAGGGTCTACAGCAAGAGGCGTGGATTTTTTAAAGAATATTTTTTCAAGGGTCTACAAGAGGCCTGGATTTTTTAAAGAATATTTTTTCAAGGGTCTACAGCAAGAGGCGTGGATTTTTTAAAGAATATTTTTTCAAGGCTCAGCAAGAGGCGTGGATTTTTTAAAGAATATTTTTTCAAGGCTCAGCAAGAGGCGTGGATTTTTTAAAGAATATTTTTTCAAGGCTCAGCAAGAGGCGTGGATTTTTTAAAGAATATTTTTTCAAAGCTCAGCAAGAGGCGTGGATTTTTTAAAGAATATTTTTTCAAGGCTCAGCAAGAGGCGTGGATTTTTTAAAGAATATTTTTTCAAGGCTCAGCAAGAGGCGTGGATTTTTTAAAGAATATTTTTTCAAGGCTCAGCAAGAGGCGTGGATTTTTTAAAGAATATTTTTTCAAGGCTCAGCAAGAGGCGTGGATTTTTTAAATAATATTTTTATAAGCTATATATTAGTATAACTATTTTATGTATGTATGAAAAAAACATTTGCCATCTACATGATAATCTTTGTTGTTAATGTTGATAAAGATAACGGCATGTAGTGACACAAATCCGAGCTGCTAGTCAGCCAACCAACAATGTCTGACATTAATTGCTAATGACAATTAAGAACATGTCTAACATACACACATACATGTGTATGTGTACAAGGCTATTTGCATTGTTAGCTGTCTGATAGTGTCATTACGAATGTAATTCGCATTGTTAATTGTGCAAATAAGAAAAAAAACTGATTAGTAAACAATCCTGAATGGCATAATTGCAGTGACAAAAAAATTAATCATCATCAAGTGTCAATGCAAATCAATCAAATTGACAAATACGATGTAAATCCATAAAACCTGGCGGAATAAAACTGAATTGAGCTGAATGAACTGCCATTGTTTTCTTCGACAGCAATCGCTGGTAAATGTTAGGTAATTGGGACATGGCTTTATTCCCTGGTCCCATTATGACCACTATATAACAAGAAGTTGTTAATATTTAAATTTGTGATACAAACTCTGTAAGAATATCCCAGAACCCAAAATATTTCCTACATACACCTTTTTCAACTATTTATATGAGTTACCTTACCTTCCCCATCTAGGAAAGTTAGTCAATTTTCCACATCATAATAAAAATTCCCTCATCAACTCCTGGTGAAACTTTTCCTTTAAAAAAACAACAGCAACAACAACAATTTAAAAAAGTAAATTCTATTTTCCTCCACATAATTACATTCCTCGTAATTTTGAAAATTATACTAAACTTTTCCACCTCTCTCTTTCCCTCTCTCTCTTATGATTTTTCTTTGTTGTGTCTATACATCAAAGTAACCGAAGTTCAAATCATTTATCTTGTGATTGCTCAATTAAAACTTCCATCACAGCATGGGAAACAATGAGGAAGAAATTTTGAAAAAAAAAGAAATCCCGACAACAACTCAATCGACAATGAGCAATGATTCGCTTAGAACTCAATAAAGAAAGCCTCGGACGAAAATATGTAAATATCATTATAACAAATTGGGAAGAAAAAAATGGTGGCACGTTGGAAAAACGATTTTTCGGCATAGCCTAAATAATTAATTTTCCCTTCTTTCCACAATGACCTTCTTCAATGTGGGAAAAATGTCCTTAGATGAACAGAAAATAAAAAAAAAAAAACTGGAAAATGTAATATTGACTGAGAATACAAATATGACAATGGCAGATTTTAAGGATCATTAAGGGGAAATATAAATCAATGTATTTTTAGTTGACATAAATAAAGACAAATTGAAAATGGTAGGAAAAAAAACAAGAAAAAACCGAACTTTATATTCTTAAAGGACTTACATTACTTACTTAGCTGGCATGTGGCAGAATTTTCGTTTAATAAGCCGAGCTTAAAAAGATTTCCGAGATTTTTCCAATTTCAAAGACCATGTTCGGCAATGCTGTCTTCCACATGATGTTTCCAATTGATAAGAAAAAATTGCAATTTTTCCCCTTTGTATGTACTAACAGGTGTTCATGTTTGCCTTAAAATTAAATCCGTTTGTTTAATAACACTGTGTAAAAAATAAAAAAATATTTCCAAGATATTTAAAAATATTCGGATTTAGAATTCTTGAAATCCTTGCATTTTAGCTATATTGTGTCATTGGCAATATTACTGAAATAGATGTGAGGAATATTTAATACTTAATTTTGTTTTTCCTCATCCAAATAATCTTTTCCAACCCTATAAAGTATATATATTCTTGGCCAGCGTGAAATTCTATGACGATATAGCCGTGTCCGTCTGTCTGTTGTAATCACTCTAGCGTCTAAACGAAATGAGATGATCGCCAAAATTTTACATAGATACGTCTTTTGTCTGCAGGCAGGTCAAGTTCGATGATGGATTTATCGGTCCACGTTTAGGCATAGATCCCATATAAGGGTACCCCAAAATTTCGGTATTTTGGGGTTCTTAAGCGCGTTTTTTACCAAATTCGCTGAAATTTGCTACACTGGGTTCCTATTGGGTACTAAATGTATCCACAAAAAATTATAAATATAGGTCCACTTTTTCGGATAGCCCCCATATGAGGGTACCCCCAATTTTCGGTGTTTTGAGGTTCTTGAGCGCATTTTTCAATCGAATTCGCTGCAATTTGTTATTTTGTTGTCGTATATGGTAACAAATCTCCCTACCAAAAATTATTAATATTCGCCCCCTTTTTGGGGGGTTATCTGATTTGATCCGCGTTTTGAGTTTGGTTCTAAGAGTCGCATTTAGACCTAGCCCCTGTGTGGAGGTTCGAGAACGAGTGGACCGATATTATCCATCATCGAATTTGAACTATGTTTGGAAGAAATAATAAGATGGGCAAACTTTGGATGAAATCTAAATCTTCTGAAATGGATTTGGTCCAAAGAAACATGGGGTCTAGAACCAACATTTTCACCATGTTAAAGTGTGTACACCCTCATTAGCCATAAGGCTGAAGGTATAATTATCCGTTAAAAATTTTTGAAATTTGTATTATGGTTTACATAAATCGTTTTTAGAAATGTCGGTATATGTCCACTTTTTGGTATTTTCCCTATATTTTCATTTCAAGTACCTATCAGTATATCTATCAAAGTTTGGCCCGGCCGAACTTAAAGTTTTTTCACTTGTTTAAACTAAAATGGGATAGACTTTCTAGAAATGAAAAAATATTTAGAAGTATGTATGAATTATTGTGTACAATGGATGTTGAAGAATCGGCTTTGGTGGATCAATCGGCCATAGTTTGGCTAAATAAATATTTTTGGAAACTACTACAGATAGTTTCGATCCGTCCTTTTTGGTGATATCAGTCCGCCCAAAACCATTTTATTACCATTATAATTCTACGCATCAAATTTGGTGAAGCTAGCTTGTCGCCGCAAAGATCGCGATTTAGTCCATCATGTAATGTTGAAATTTACAGCTTTATTCCATATGTTCATATTATTTGGTGCATTCAACACAATTGATTTCGATGAACCCTTTTTATCTTTCCTCGTCGGTAGTAAAACTGAAATAAGGTATAAGGTAAATCTTTTTTGAGGTTTTGCATTTATATTTATATCTGTTCTTTGGCAACATTTAGTACATATCTCTAACGTATTCACTGTTGATTCAACAAAGCTTTAAAGAAGCTTAGCTGGTATTCAATTGTTTACTGTTATAAAATATAACAATATAACAATGTTATAATATGTATAACAATTTTGTTCAACTGTTTTATATTTGTATTGTATAAATGTTTTAGATTTTTTTGTAATACAACATTTATATATTGTAGCAAAGTTGATTCAGTATATCTCTACAAAAGCTTTTTGTAGGGAAAAATGTACTGTAGAAATATTTGTCAAGTACTTGATATACTTCAATATTTGAATTAAAAAGTAAAATACTTCAAAAACAAGCTACGCGTTAATGAGGACCAAAATAGCCAATCAGCAAAATCTAGTTGACTTAAAAATATGTAGTCTATTTTTTTCAGAAAGAGGCCAACGAACTAAACTCCAAATGTTTCAGTATAATCGGTCCAATATTAGGTATTTTCAAAACTGGTCATATTTCAAAATTCTATGTATAACCCCTTCTGAACAGCTTAATCAATTGCGAGATCTGACAAGAGAAGCAACGGTAAACATTTAATTTTTTTATTAGTTTCATATTATCTGATTCGTGGCCTTCTACGGGAACCATATGTAGGCTCGCTTTTATATGCCTTTTGAGCTGGGGCATTCTCATTCATTCGCAGAACATGGCATAGCAATCGTAGTCGCTGCAGCTCAATACGACTGACTATGTCGATGTCCGCGTATAAATTGTAAAGCACTTGATGCTAACACAATAAATCGGCAATATCTTCAAAAATTATTGAGATTTTCACTTGAAAATTTATAGGGACATTAGTGTAGTTTCGAATTAAATTAAAATACAAAATTAATTTTTTTGAAACCTTGAATGGGGGGGAGGGGGAGGGTCCCCTTAAACTATAAATGAACTTTACATGTGGCTCCTGTTTCAATTTTCCTCCAAATTCATCAGACAAATTTAGGTCTGAAGTGGATAAGGCACATAGGACTATGTGGATTTACAAAGGTCGTATGTTGATAACTTGACAATGGTGGGTGCGTAGGTTATATTTCTATATTTCCTTTTCAACTTTTGCTAATTAAGCTCGATTCGAAAGAGAACTTACATAAAAGCTCTTACAGCCAATAACTAAAATAAAAATTAAAAAAAATATATATAATTTTCACATATGCGCTAGTACCTAGCGCTGGGTACCTATGAGGAAAATAGTATATTTTGCCCAGAAAAATATATGTGTATTTATTGGCAAAAGATAGATGTAGGAATATTTTTAAGACGTGGTAGGTATTAAAATGCAGCGTCTTGGAGTATACGGCCTCATATTTGATGTACAATTGACCTTATGTGGGATATGTAGCAAAAGGAGTGGACCAAATGTGGATCAAATGAAATAGAAAATTTATTATTAAATTTCAAAATATTGAGCATTTTTGGTTTATGGATCTGAAGGAGTGAATCAAAAGGTTCACACTTTGAACTTGATTTTGGTTTGGTAAAATATTACGATATAAAAAGTTTGGATGATGGGAAGGGACCCACAAGCTCGTGGAGTATCCCCTATGATTTGTACTTCGGTCTATGGTCTACCATCGGTCCATTACTTCTGTTAACTCCCCCAAAGGATTCAAAATTGTAAAAAAATTTGAACCTAGCCCGATTACGAAAATGGGTGCAGCACTCCATTTGGTACGTTCTCCAAAAATTCTCAACTTTTTGAAAAATTTTAAATTTCATATGAATCGGGTAGAATATCCGATATATTAATATAAGAATGGTATACAACATGGTTCATAGGATGAGGGTAGATGTCTATAGACAAAATCGACTAATGCCTCCTAACTACTTATGTATTAAACCAATCGTTCCTTGAAGTGATATCGGATTGATAACGTATTTTCATTTATAAGTGACATCTACATGTCAATATGTTAAGCGTTTAACATTGCTCTGTAAACGTTTCTATATTTGTTCTCTCAAAAATGAAAGCTGTTATTTAAAAATCTGTGGATGCAGTTTTCTAAAATATGTCTACAAAGCAATACTGTAGTACTCAGCAATGTGTTTTTACTTCCTAGATGTAATATCCTGTAGAAACTAGAGAGCACATTTTCGATTTTTAAGCATGCTGTTCAAAACGTAACTCTTATACTCTGTATATAGCCAATGTCCCCAAGCACACCAGTTACTGTGGTAGTTGCCGAAGAATGGTGCTAGAGTAAATCTGTCAACGGATGAGAATTCTTCATTTTTTTCTTTTCTTAACAAAATAAATACGTAGATTTTTTTCAAATATATATTCTGTATATTAAAAATCTCTGTTTCGTTTTGGAGAAGTGTGATTTCTACTCTTTAAATCCCACGGTGGCTCCAAAATTTTGTGAATTCTATGTAGATTCAAACAAAGAAATATGTCAACGTTTTTTACATCAACATGTTGGAATTACAAAGAGGAAGTCCGCTTGTTACTGCTGACATATTAAATCACCGTTGCGTATTTCATTTTGTCGAGTTTTTACGTTGACATGTTTGTTTGATTTTTTGTGTTCCTTGTTTACTTTTAGACTTGACCTTTTTGGATGGCAACGAAGAAAAAGGAGGTTGATGAATTCCTGTACATTTCAATGAAATGCTATTAAGTAAAACGTGTAGGTTTTTTGCATAGAAAGAACATAATGGGTTGTAAATAATATGTGCAAAAAAATTACAATTTTTCATAAATTTCATATAAGAAACGCAAATATAAAATGAATTTGATTTCGCCGAGCAATAAAACACAACAAAAAGTAGAGGAAATTGAAAAATGCCTTTATATAAAACATATTTTAAACCAGTGAGCGGAATGGACCCTACACAACTACCACGGAACTTCAACATTCTGCGGATCTATATTCCGAGCCTGGGCAGTATTCGCAATAGTTGCACCTTCTCGACCGATTATAGATCAACTGTTCCCTTTTCTAACCGTGGCATATTTTCCAAATCTTGTTTTCCCAAAATAAAAATTTCATCACTTTAGGTTTTGTTTGATTTGATCCTCGGAATATTGACCGATCATCATCTAAAGAGTCGTTCTTAGTATTTGGTCAGATGCATATAATAATGGTGTTTAGAGCGACTAGAAAATCTAACAAAAATAAAGTTATATGTTGATTGCACCCCCTACATATCATCTCAGCCAGGGACGTAGCCAGGATTTCACTTGGGGGGGGGGGCGCTTACTGAGAACCAAAAAATACTTTTTTTCTCGCGTTATCCTACACCATCGTTAGCTATTGAATAGGTCTACGACTTTTAAGGATTTATAACTGAAATTCGTTCACAAATTGATCAAAGTACCGCCGATTCGGTTAAATATTGTTTTACCAATACTCAAAAGTACGAGGTACCGTTACATGAGAGCTACCGTAACAAGTGGACCAATATTGACCATTTTTAGTATGGAGATTCTCCGCCCATTAAAATCCAAAAAAAAATACAGCAAAATTGGTTAAAAGACTTGTCCACAATTTCCAACATACTGACATTATTATTGTATCGTTTTTTGGGGGGCTACACTGAAAAGTGGTTCAATATTGATTATTTTTGATACGGACATTTAATACCTAATGAGAACCCAAAATATCAAATAACAGCCAATTCGGTTCAAAATGTGTTCAAAATAGAGAACATTTGGAGGTACCGTTTTATGGGGGATATGCCTACATGTCGACTGATATAGCTCTGGCACTTCTGTGCAAATTTTTGGACAGCTAGCTCAGTTTCTGCAGATGCTAGAGTGATAACAACTGACTTATGGACATGGCTAAATCATCTTAGAATTTTACACTGATCAAGAATATATATACATCATGGGGATGAGGGTTAAAAATTGGTAAAAATATGCTGAAGCCAACAATTTTTTGTGTTTTGCTAATTTATGACTAAAATACACCATTTACAGACTTGTGCTCAACGACTGAATTGAAGAACACCATATTGGCAATATAGTTCTAATGTATGATTTTTCCATATTTCCTGACATTTTGAAGCCGGAATTTTATCCAAAATAAATTAGGGAGACATATTCACGGTTCTTGATGGATATGAGCATATGAGATTTAAGCTTTCAAAACATTCACCCTTTGTAGGGCAGGAGCTAGAAGGAGTGGACCAATAAGTCCACCATCTTGCAACAGACCATCGGATCTGGTTCAAATCTGTTCCCAATTAATTTTCAGCAAAATTTAGACCATTTTGTGGGGGAGGTACCAGAAGGAGTGAACCCATATTCCCCATATTCGAACTAGATTTAAGTTTGAAAGAAATATTACGAGCTTGGACCAAATCGGACATTCCATTCGCTTTATATTAGATCTATGAATATTCAATATGTTGACCCTTTGTGTGAGAGGTACCAGAAGAAGAGGACCGATAGGATTGATAAAAATATTGCGTTGAGCAAAGTTTGGATGAAATTGGCTAATGCGTTCGCATCATATGAGATATACAAGTTTTCGAAATATTGACCCTTTGTAGGGGAGATACTAGAAGAAGTGGACTATCTTCCAACAATATACAGGTTTTGTCGTCCTTGGTCATAACCGGAACTTTATGTAAGGGCGACATTTTCGCCCTCTAGTAGAGTAATAGTAATACTAAACGGTATCCTACCACATAAACACCATTAAATATTTACGTATAATTCCCACATCCGAGTGCATACAACAATATAATTGGTAAAAATTTAAAGGTCAACCACTCCTCTTGGATATACTATCAAATTCTCGGGTCTATATCCTTCAGGAGTAAATATTATATATATATATACTTCCAGAATACACATTTTATAATTTTTCACACAAACGTCTCAGCCCATTTGACCCGCTAAATGTTGACCGATTTTCATCAAAACAGTCATGCTTATTCTTTGATCAGATTTCCTTCCTGGTGTAAAATTTCGTGATGTTCGCATCATCATTGAGCCTTTAGAGCGACCAGACAAAAATAACGTTTTTGGTCAATTTCATCCCTATTTCATGTGGTTCATAACTGTGGCCTGTATCGTATTTACAAATTATAATGGACAGATGGACGGACATACATATCTAGATAAACTCAGCTAGTTGAGATATGATGATCGATATACTTGGGGCTGCACAAAGCTATGATACCTTGACAACTTAGTTGTGTAGAGTATACAAATTGAAATATAGAAATGTTCATTGCGGTTGGAAAAGTCCTTTACGTTTGAAACGGGTTTTTAAATTGACCAATATTGACTATTTTTAATCAGAAGGTCTTCTATTTCTTAGAATCTGAAATGCCAAATTACAACCACTTCAGATTATTGTCCTTACCAATATTATGGGTGCCGGAAGCAGTGGACCAATATTGTAATTTTTACTACGTTTAAATTTCATTAAATTAATATATTTGAGAAAAATAACCAATACCATACTTGTGTCCATATTTTGAACATAATGAAACTTGGAAAAAATATTCTTTAAAAAATCCACGCCTTTTGGTCTAGAGGACCTTGGAAAAAATATTCTTTAAAAAATCCACGCCTTTTGGTCTAGAGGACCTTGGAAAAAATATTCTTTAAAAAATCCACGCCTTTTGGTCTAGAGGACCTTGGAAAAAATATTCTTTAAAAAATCCACGCCTTTTGGTCTAGAGGACCTTGGAAAAAATATTCTTTAAAAAATCCACGCCTTTTGGTCTAGAGGACCTTGGAAAAAATATTCTTTAAAAAATCCACGCCTTTTGGTCTAGAGGACCTTGGAAAAAATATTCTTTAAAAAATCCACGCCTTTTGGTCTAGAGGACCTTGGAAAAAATATTCTTTAAAAAAATATTCTTTAAAAAATCCACGCCTTTTGGTCTAGAGGACCTTGGAAAAAATATTCTTTAAAAAATCCACGCCTTTTGGTCTAGAGGACCTTGGAAAAAATATTCTTTAAAAAATCCACGCCTTTTGGTCTAGAGGACCTTGGAAAAAATATTCTTTAAAAAATCCACGCCTTTTGGTCTAGAGGTCCTTCGAAAAAATATTCTTTAAAAAATCCACGCCTTTTGGTCTAGAGGTCCTTCGAAAAAATATTCTTTAAAAATCCACGCCTTATGGTCTAGAGGTCCTTCGAAAAAATATTCTTTAAAAATCCACGCCTTATGGTCTAGAGGTCCTTCGAAAAAAATATTCTTTAAAAATCCACGCCTTATGGTCTAGAGGTCCTTCGAAAAAAATATTCTTTAAAAATCCACGCCTTATGGTCTAGAATCTAAAAAAATATTCTTTAAAAATCCACGCCTTATGGTCTAGAGTCTAAAAAAATATTCTTTAAAAATCCACGCCTTATGGTCTATGGAAAAATATTCTTTAAAAATCCACGCCTTATGGTCTATGGAAAAATATTCTTTAAAAATCCACGCCTTATGGTCTATGGAAAAATATTCTTTAAAAATCCACGCCTTATGGTCTATGGAAAAATATTCTTTAAAAATCCACGCCTTATGGTCTATGGAAAAATATTCTTTAAAAATCCACGCCTTATGGTCTATGGAAAAATATTCTTTAAAAATCCACGCCTTATGGTCTATGGAAAAATATTCTTTAAAAATCCACGCCTTATGGTCTATGGAAAAATATTCTTTAAAAATCCACGCCTTATGGTCTATGGAAAAATATTCTTTAAAAATCCACGCCTTATGGTCTATGGAAAAATATTCTTTAAAAATCCACGCCTTATGGTCTATGGAAAAAAAATATTCTTTAAAAATCCACGCCTTATGGTCTATGGAAAAATAAAAATCGCCTTATTCTTTAAAAATCTATGGAAAAATATTCTTTAAAAATCCACGCCTTAAAAATGGTCTTTAAAAATCCACGCCTTATGAAAAAATATTCTTTAAAAATCCACGCCTTATGGTAAACCCTAAAAGTATGTTTTTAAAAATCCACGCCTTATGGTCTAGAGTCGAAAAAAATATTCTTTAAAAATCCACGCCTTATGGTCTAGAGGTCCTTCGAAAAAAATATTCTTTAAAAATCCACGCCTTATGGTCTAGAGGTCCTTCGAAAAAAATATTCTTTAAAAATCCACGCCTTATGGTCTAGAGGTGCTTCGAAAAAATATTCTTTAAAAAATCCAGGCGTTTTGGTCTAGAGGTCCTTCGAAAAAATATTCTTTAAAAAATCCACGCCTTTTGGTCTAGAGGTTCTTTGAAAAAATATTCTTTAAAAAATCCACGCCTTATGGTCTAGAGGTATTCTTTAAAAATCCACGAAAAAATATTCTTTAAAAATCCACGCCTTATGGTCTAGAGGTGGAAAAAAATATTCTTTAAAAATCCACGCCTTATGGTCTAGAGGTATTCTTTAAAAAATATTCTTTAAAAATCCACGCCTTATGGTCTATGGAAAAAATATTCTTTAAAAATCCACGCCTTATGGTCTAGAGGTCCTTCGAAAGAAATATTCTTTAAAAATCCACGCCTTATGGTCTAGAGGTCCTTCGAAAGAAATATTCTTTAAAAATCCACGCCTTTTGGTCTAGAGGTCCTTCGAAAAAATATTCTTTAAAAAATCCACGCCTTTTGGTCTAGAGCACCTTCGAAAAAATATTATTTAAAAAATCCACGCCTTTGGTCTATGGAAAAAAAATATTCTTTAAAATTCCACGCCTTTTGGTCTAGAGGTCCTTCGAAAAAAATATTCTTTAAAAAATCCACGCCTTTTGGTCTAGAGGTCCTTCGAACAATATTCTTTAAAAAATCCACGCCTTTTGGTCTAAAAAAATATTCTTTAAAAATCACGCCTTTTGGTCTAGAGGTCCCTTGGAAAAATATTCTATTCTTTTAAAAAAATACGCCTTTTGATCTAGAGGTCCTTTGAAAAAATATTCTTTAAAAAATCCACGCCTTATGGTCTAGAGGTGCTTCGAAAAAATATTCTTTAAAAATCCACGCCTTATGGTCTAGAGGTGCTTCGAAAAAATATTCTTTAAAAATCCACGCCTTATGGTCTAGAGGTGCTTCGAAAAAATATTCTTTAAAAATCCACGCCTTATGGTCTAGAGGTTCTTTGAAAAAATATTCTTTAAAAAATCCACGCCTTATGGTCTAGAGGTGCTTCGAAAAAATATTCTTTAAAAAATCCACGCCTCTCCTAACACTTCAAAAAATATTCTTTAAAAATCCAAGCCTCTTAATGTGAGGGTCCTATCAAAAATATTCTTAAAAATATATTTTAATTGTTCACAGTTTTCATTCTCCTTTAATAAATAATTTTACAATTTACACCAAATAAAAACAACCCGGAAACCGATCAGAGCAGTCACGTTTGTTTATTTACCACCAACAGATTCCTCTTCAATTGCCAAATAAGCAGAACAAATATAAGAACCTTTTGCTACGTTTTTCACACTTTCCATACAAAATTGCATAGCACGTACGAGGAAAATCGAGTACAATTTCAAAATGTCAACTCACTTTGTTGTTTTATAAATCCATGTATAATAAATCTACGTCTCTTACAAACCCTTGAAAAAATATTCTTTAAAACCCCACGCCTCTTGAGGGCCTTAAAAAAAATTCTATGAAACCCCACGCCTCTTGAGGACCTTGAAAAAATATTCTTTGAAACCCCACGCCTCTTGAGGACCTTGAAAAAATATTCTTTAAAACATCTACGCCTTTTTTAGACCCTTAAAAAATATTCTTTAAAAAATCCACGCCTCTTGAGGACCTTAAAGAAATATTCTTTAAAAAATCCACGCCTCTTGAGGACCTTAAAGAAATATTCTTTAAAAAATCCACGCCTCTTGAGGACCTTGAAGAAATATTCTTTAAAAAATCCACGCCTCTTGAGGACCTTGAAAAAATATTCTTTAATAAATCCGGCCCTCTTGAGGACCTTGAAAAATATTCTTTAAAAAATCCACGCCTCTTGAGGACCATGAAGAAATATTCTTCAATAAATCCACGCCTCTTTTAGACCCTTGAAAAAATATTCTTTAATAAATCCACGCCTCTTTTAGACCCTTGAAAAAATATTCTTTAATAAATCCACGCCTCTTTTAGACCCTTGAAAAAATATTCTTTAATAAATCCACGCCTCTTTTAGACCCTTGAAAAAATATTCTTTAATAAATCCACGCCTCTTTTAGACCCTTGAAAAAATATTCTTTAATAAATCCACGCCTCTTTTAGACCCTTGAAAAAATATTCTTTAATAAATCCACGCCTCTTTTAGACCCTTGAAAAAATATTCTTTAATAAATCCACGCCTCTTTTAGACCCTTGAAAAAATATTCTTTAATAAATCCACGCCTCTTTTAGACTCTTGAAAAAATATTCTTTAATATATCCACGCCTCAGTTGGCCCTTGAAAAATATTCTTTAATAAATCCACGCCTCAGTTGGCCCTTGAAAAATATTCTTTAATAAATCCATGCCTCTTGGTCGAATGAGAATATGAAGTCCTTGATGTCTTATCTTTAAAGCAAATAATGAACAATTCTTATGACACCACATTGTTTTGTCGAGTATCGATAGACTTCTTGTACATTTCTAATAGTCAATATTTACTTATTGTCGAAGATAATTGAGAGAGCTTAAATTGTATTTATTTTGAGATAAATATTAAAACATAAAGAAAAAAATACTTTGTTAAAAAAATAAATAGATTTTTATTGAATGTTAGAAAAATCCTAAAAATATCAAAAGATGCAAATGTTTTTTTATTCAAAACTACCTCCCCCTGAATCCAAAGTTTTGATTCCCAATTACTGTTCCCAATAGCAAATTGTTTGTGTGGCAATAAATTCAATTAAATCCGAACCACAAACCATTCATGTTTGCCACAACAGTTTTCAATACATCCGTTGTGTGTGTTGGCTGGCATAAGTTTGTGTCTATGTATGCAAATCGAATAACGGAGGGGGAAAATTGCGGCATAAATAACTTAACAAATTCAATTGCAACTAACACCAAAAACAACTTTTCAATAAAATAACTCAAACTAAAAGTTATCAAACTAAGTTACAAAATAAAAAAATATATAACGGAAATTTATATAGCTGGCAGAGTGTACAGCA
>NW_026873190.1:0-140611 GCF_032173495.1 Musca vetustissima | reverse complement strand
GATATTTTGGGTGTAAATTGGTGGCGTATCATTCCTTTAAGCTTTCATTTGTTTTTCATACAATGCCCGTACATTTGGGACCTTTCGATTTGCATGATTTAAGGTAAATAGGGCTTCAAAGTCCCTATATATCTTTCGATTTGCACGAAATTTGGCATAAAGTACTGAATTAGGTCAAGAATGACGTGTGCCAAGATTCGAGAAAATCGGGTCAGATTTATATAGAGTCCCCAAATATATATTTTCGTCCGATTTATGGTAAATGTGTCTCCAAAGTCCATATATATCTTTCGATTTGCACGAAATTTTGCAAAGGGTACTGAATTGGGACCAGATTTTCCGCTCTATTCTAAATATGAAATTACAAGCAATTCTATTGAACATTTTCAATATCAAATATCTTATAAGAAGTAGAAATGTATGTTGGAGGGTATAAAAACAAACCTAAAATTCCGAAAATTAGACATAAACAATATTGCTAGGCATGACAATGTTTGCCGGGCCCGCTAGTTTTATATAAAATTCAGAAATAACTTCAAATTAATTGTACACTCTGCATCCATTGTTCGGCATACTTCATTTTCAAGCTTAGAATACAGTGTCAATTCTAGTCGATTCATGACATTCATGACGATATAATCGTATGTATCGAAGATGTACGACTCTACGTACGTGGCCACTCCAACGTTGAATTGTATGCATGAGTGCCTGTGCCACTATTGACTTAAGGCGCTTTTATTCGCTACACATTGCGAAACTATTCGAAATGTTTTCTTTTGGTTTTTTGTTAGACGTAATATGAAAAGTATATCGCGAGGAGTTACATGAGGGAGCTATGCGATTTCACAGATGGATTCACAAAATTGTCACGTCTTCTACTTTTTCGTTACGTTTAGGAGAATTTATTTACTCAACTGATTTTGATAACATTTGAGAACATGGATTGAATGATTATGACGAGTATTTGTTGTTTTAGGATAAATTCATTGTCTGAATAGAAATGTAAGGAATACTCTGTAGCATTCGAACACATTGTATACTAAAGATATGTGCATACATTTGTATCAAATCTACACGTATGTATAGTTTTGTAGTTTTTTGTCTACAAAATTGAAATAGCCGACAAAATTGTCTGATTTTGTCGCTATATTTTTTTCTTTGGAAAAGGAATAGATAATAAATATTTGTGTTTTACAATACGATGTACAGTTTGTTTCTTGTTAAATATATTATCTGGAATTCGCCTCTTGTGTGACGCTATATAGAGACATTGAATCCATCAAAGCAAGTTCACATTTATACAATGTTGGACAATTAAATGGAAACTTTTCTTTAAAATTTTACTTTTGATTTTTAAAACTCAAAACCACCACCGCCATTCACGGTTTTAAAATATTTAATTTTGGATTTTGATTTAATTCGAATCTACACTAATTCAAGAATGTCCCTGTAAATGTTCAAGTGATAATGTCAACCATTTTTGAAGATATAGCCAATTTATTGTGATAGCATCAAGTGACGGCAAGATTTTGTTTTTATTTTTTATAGGTTGTGATCAAAAATAGGCGATTTTCCAAAAAAAATCAAAGTTCCGCCATTTTGTTAATTGTCGTTCAAAGTCAATAATCCTAGTTCATACGAGAGCCAGACATGTACTCTTTCTAACACCTTTGGAATTTTCCGATTCCGATGTTCCAGTGATGCCCGGCATCAAAAATAAGGACTTTTCTCACACTCTTTAATCACAAAAAACAACAACAACAATTTGTTGTAAATTATATTTCTTCCTTTTTAAATCTGCAAATATATATGTGTGCAAAGTTACAAATCTTAACAATATTGACTTAAGTTTCGGGATAGGCCCCACATAAACGGACCCCCATTATTTGGTAGTTTGGGGATTTTGAGCACGTTTTTCAAATAAGTTGGCTATAGTTTAAATAAGGTATACCATAGTTTAAGAAAAGAATACATATAATTACGATTTCATTTTATTCTGATGTTAAATACGCCAAGAAATGAAATATTTAGTTTTTCTTTTGTTTGGTCCGCCATTTCATTTTATTTGATTTTCAAAATCTGATTTCTCATTTGTAATTAGTGACCATAGCTCTACAAAACGTGTTCAAAAATAATTTGATTAATACAACGTTAAAAAATAAACCCTATATTGTTCTTTTTTTCTTGCAGAATTGTAATCCGCGTCCTTGAAACACTTATATGTAATATTTATTTTTCATAAACCCACTGCTCTAATTATGGCCAAAAATGGCCATAAACCATTCTCGGTTTCAAAAAATTTAATTTTGTATTTTGATTTAATTCGAATCTACACTAATTCAAGAATGTCCCTATGCAATTTCAAGTGAAAATCTCAACAACTCTTGAAGATATAACCGATTTATTGTGGTAGCATCAAGTGACGGCAAGAGGGCTTCTCAAACACATTTTTCTCCAAACAGCGCTTTTACGAATGGCGGGCACCATAACTCAAAAACTAATAATCCGATCGATTCCAAATTTTGGAACGTTTCTCCTGACTCTGATGAAACACTGGCTCTGATGGAAAGAATAATAAAGGGTAATACATAAATCGGAACCTTGGACTGTTAAAAACAAAGTCTCTGGATTAAACCACAAAAACTTCCAACTATTTTATGTAAACACAAGTTCCGTCCAACTGTAGAACTTCACAAATAAAACAGAATTCCTAGAAGTTTAGGCAAACTAAATCCAAAGATAACTTTTCTAACTTTCTTCCTTAATTTGTTTCCCAAATAACCAAATTACAAACAATTCGGTTGAAAAGTTTCAGTTTTTAGTGACAATGCAGCCAGAATGACAAAATGCACTCCACCATATGGTGGAGGGTATAGAGACGACACGTGACATATATCCCATACGATATCTTATGATATCTAGGGTATTTGCTTTAAGTAGGAAACAAAATCAGTAATATTTGTGACAAAATCTCCAAACTTGATTGTCTTGTATGCATACTGAAGTTTATTTGCCGGCAGAAAACAACGAAGACCAACCTCATAATCACGCCAGCTATTTGATCCAGGTAACATCTAATTCAATAAAATTTTTAACATTTCACGATGTTATTTGAGATGATATTCAAAACTGTCTTACTGTCGAAGGTTTACAAGGTTTCCCTGCTAAATGTAACATTTTAACATTATCCGTTTCACAAAACTATTTGATAGGCCTGATTATTCATTGATTACTTAAAATACAAATTTTTTATTTTACTTTTGAAATCATTTAATATTTTCAGTTTCTGTACTCTCTTATATTTTTACCAATTTTAAGCGGCGTTACATTAGAACTTTTTACCGGGTTAACGTACGTTATGAGGATTTATTTGACATAAATGCAAAGGAATTGACAATTGAAGTCCACTGGGTTACAGCGTGGCCGCTGACATTTTTCGAAAAGTATCACAAAAAGTATAATTTTTGAAAAAAAGTGGCACACATCTTTTGAAAATGTGGCACAAAAAGTGGCACACTATTTTGCTATTAATGGAATCTGATGAAATTATATACGTACGGTACTTACAAATTTTAAAATCCGACAAAAGCTAAGTCTTTTGTTCAAATATTTCAATATTTGAGACGATTTTAACAAAATCCACATTATTCTCATCCCAAGCCTGTATCCCATGAAAAGTCGTTGTAGACTCTATTCGATACCCAGGGAAACTTCCTCTCATGCGCATTTCACCTTATGCGCACCATCTTGTATACGGGAGCTATACCTATATCTTAACCGATTCTCAACAATTTGGATGGGCTAAACAAATGAGACGTACTAAATTGCATCCTACTCGGATAATCAATGTTTCCTTCATTTGAGTTACAAAAATACTTTTCGTATGTCATCAAATGTACAACACTTCCCTGTACCACAGGACGTAAAAATTCTAATAGACAATTTCAATTGAAAAACGGTCCACATGAATATTTCCTTAAACGGCATTTAGATTAGAACCTTTTGCAGGGTTAACCTACATTATGAGGATTTATTTGACAAATGTGCAAAGGAATTCACAATTGAAACCCACTGGGTCAACTATATACTGTACAATGTAAACGTACTATTAGTAAATGTCTTCGTGTACGAGTTGCACAAAATTTCAAAAAGTGGCACATTTGGTATCAAAATATTATAAAGCTGTCAAAGGAATAATTCACATAATGAAAGTACCAAATAAATCATTTTCCTTCGATATCTCATAAATTAATTTAATTTTTTAAATTAAAGTTTGAAAGTTTCCATTGTTTTGTCAAGATAAGAAAATACAATTTTTGGGGAACATTGTATTCGATTTCAGATTTTAAATAATAAAAATAAACAATTTAATTCTTACCAACCACTCGACTCTAGTTACAAGCTAGCACACCATATAGTGCTAACACAAACTAAAGACATGCTGAAAATTTTAGTACACCATTCGTTTGGAGATTATTTATTTGAAAGGTGGTAAAATCAGGATCAACTATATCCACTGACTGTTTTGTAGCCTTTGAATGATTTGATTTTTGCCTATTCCCATGTTGATTTTGTCATTTCTCTCATTTGCTTTCTTTACCATTAAACAAGCACGGAAACAAAGCAAAAATAAAATATTATCACAAACATTTAGAAAAAAATATTTTTATTTTTGTATTACCTTCATAGAGATTCAAGCCTAAAACATAAAAGATCTGCATGCATGCTGTAGATCAGGACTAAGGAAAATACAAGGCACACGTTAATTTTTATTGTAAGCTTCACTGTCACTGCTATCTTTTGTATTTGTTCCATATTCAAATCCTTTTTAATAGCACGATTTATAGTAGCTGTTATCAGTTTTCACCTTCAAACATACATTTAAACGTTACTCAGCAGGATATGTGGCTGCACCAAACCGAATGTATCTACGCAGTTAGGTGCAAATATGTCCGACTGAACGAACGCAGACTCCTTCGTATGCTTGTGCGAACATCTGTGGCATATTTGGAGAGGAGGCATAATCCACGTCAAAAAGGTTTTTTTAATAGTGACAGAATATTACATTACTCGCTCGATAAATCAAAATGTTTGGCTGCTTAACCTTAAGTCCGAATGCCCGCACTCTTCACACTCAGTTACCACGAATCCAGTGCGCACGGTTAATCTTATGTGGACAATGTCATGTTATGTTCGTATATCATGAGATACTCACTTCACAGAGTATAGTGTCGTACGCGAACTTCATTCAGATCATATTTTTAGTTCGTTTCATTCTGAATTATTTTCAAACCAAATATGATCGGTTGGTCAATGTTACGGCTGCCGCTATGCCAGATACACATGGGTTGGAATTAAAAATGTACAACTGCAGAGGCCTGAATAGAATATTTGCAAGTGAAGAATCTTACAGTAGTTCCAAAAGCATATTTTTTGCTGGTATTCGATTTTTTTTAAATCGATTTGTAGATAATAAATATTTTATATTTAGGTCAGGATTGTATAACTATCACAATATTACTTGACTCAAATTTGTGTTTACATATTGACCTTCGAAGAAAGATTATAGTTCCAACTGATATTTCCAATCGAAATCTCTGTAACTCTTAATTTCGGATCCTCAAATGGGTAAAGTACAACTGCGATATATGTTTAATATATGTATAGGTTTTATATAATAGGTATATAGGCTGTGGAAAATTGATTCTGGAACAGAGGAATAATTGTATTCACCCAAGGTATTCGCGAAAACTAAAAAAATAAATCCAGCAGTGTTAAGCTGGGATTAAAACCAAAATTTATGGAATAACGGAAATGTTGCCAATTGTAGATCTGCTTGAAAAATATGTTGGAATTTACATCACAAAACCTTTTCACAATAACTTGGATATAGGAGTAAATACAACTTATGAAGGTATGAGTAATGATACTCTTAACCATAGGCATCGCGTGTTGCTGGTTCGTAGGTATCTCTGGCTTTTCTTTTCATTGCAACGTCGGTTATTAAGCTGGACTCAAAATAGAATAAAACTATAATAATAACAATGATCAGCTTTTATACCCTACAAAACTATATTGGAAGGGTATTATAGCTTTGTATGGCCCCAGAAGTTTGCAACGCCGCGAAATATTGGTTCTAGACCCATGGCTAGACCTGAGTCGGTCTAGCCATATGTGTCCATCCGTCTGTCCATTATAATTTGTAAACACGATACAGGCCACAGTTATGGATCAATCATCACGAAATATTAAATATAGGACCGCTTCTGGCCAAAGACGTCACCCATAATCTGATGTTGCGATGATATTTTGATAATCGGTCATTTCGTGGAAGTTGTGTAGGGTATCATATGGTCGACCCCGTCAGACTATGCTGCTCCGCTGACTGGTTGGATATCTGTTTTATTGTTATTTAAAGTATAAAGTCAAAAATTGAATTTGATTTTCTATTTAATTCAAACCTGCACTAATCAAGAATACCGCTTTAAAATTTCAAGTTAAATTCTTAACAACTCTTGCAGATATAACCGATTTACTGTGTCAACATCAAGCGACGACAAAAGTGCTTCTCAAACTTTAAACCCGATTTTCGTGCAATTTTTAAAAATTATATTTCATATGTCCGCCATTTTGTTAATTTTTATATAATAACTAGCGGGCCCGGCAAACGTTGTCTTGCCTAGCAATATTTTTGATGTATAATTTTCGGCGTTCTACTTATATGATAGTTGATATTGAAAATTTAACATTTGGTTCCCTTTTAAGGGTAGCCTCCATATAACGGTACCCCCAATATTCATCATAATTGCTTCTAATTTTATATTAGCTATATTTATTGAGCAGAAAATCTCCCTAATTAATAATATCAATATTGACCCAAGTATTCGGATAGCTCCCATATATATCCCTTAATATTCGGTATTTGGCTGAAAGAAGTTCTTAACCCTTTTTCCAACCTGAGTGTCTGTACATAGTGTTGTAACATTGTTCCCATATAAATGTCCCGACCCATTTAAGGAATCTACATATTAGAAGATATGAAAAGTTAGATTTAAGTTTAAGTTTAGTTGATATATTAAGGTATTTGCAATTTTATAGTCACAGGTTCAATACTAAAAAAAACATCACTTATTTTTTTGATATATACTTAATGAATTTTTCGCAGAAAATGGCATCGTATATTAGTTTTCTCTGTGATACACATTTGTGGTATCGGATATATGCGAGGTGTTGTGTTTATGAGTTCAAAGGCATTGACCAACGATTAGGCATATAACCACCATATAATGGTACCATCTGATTTGATATTTCCCGTGCCATAGCAACATTTTAAGTACTTTAAAGAACAACGTGTCCTTATTAAACTATTACTATTCATATTTTAAGAAAAAATGATCTAGGGAATGGATCTTAGAATCAAAACTATTGCGAATATCTTCTGATTTTCATCCTTGCATTTGTCCCAAAATGTACGTGCATTCTATGGACAACGTGCACATACAATGATCGCGTGTACATTCAATGATATATTCTCAATTATTTTTTGAATTTTCACAAAAAACGTTTCAATACAATGTTAATCAAATTGGAAAAAATCAAAATTTTCAATAATTGACAAATGAAGGCTTAAAGGATTGATACGCTATCAATTTTTGCCCAAATATCTCAAAATAACAACTACGACGTGGTGCAATCATAATAGCTCGATACTAAATTCGCGGAAATGCAAATATGCTTCATAATATTTTTTCGTAAATTTTTTGCGGTTTTCGATTTTTTCTCACCTTTTAAACCTTCCCTGAAGCTCCACGAACATTTGAAGACTAAGATAAGAAAAATCCGCTCAGCCGTACTCGAGTTTTAGCGAGACTAACGAACATCAACTTTTTTCAAGTCAAAGACAATCCAATTGATTGTAGAAAATTAACATATTTTGAGAATTTTCCATAACTGACAATTACATAAAGATATACGCTGTCATTTTCGACCAAAATATGTCCAAAAAGAACTACGAAGAGATGAAACCATAAATGTTCGGTATAAAATGTGTGGAAATGCTAATGTCTTTCAAAATATATATTTGCAACATTTTCGCGGATTTTTCTTAAAATGTCCTTTCATTAAAACCTTTCCACTTCAATTACAGACTACTAACAGAAAGTTTAAGTCAAATCGGTCCAGCCGTTTCTTTAAAATAATTTTTGCAATATTTTCGCGGATTTTTCTCAAAATTTTCTTTCATAAAAACCTCCCCACAGTAATTACCGACAACTGAAAAAAATTTTGAGTCAAATCGGTCCAGCCGTTCTCAATTGATGCGTTAGTATACATTTTTTGGCTCCATTTTTATATATATAGATAGTTCATACAAGAGCTAGACATGTACTCTTTCGGATGCTCTTTCGAATAATAATAATAATACTAGTTCATACAAGAGCCAGACATGTACTCTTTCGAATCCCTTTGATATTTTTTTACGAAAACAACTACAAAATTATGTCAATCCATTTTTTTATCCTTCAAGTTTTAAAGTGCAGACTTGCAAAGTTACAATCGACAATGGGGGTCCCCTTAATTTAAAATATTTTGAATATCGGAAATAAAATTATTTCATTCCAGATTTCTCTGCAAAGATGTTTTTCACCCCTTGAGAATCCAAAATACCAAATTTCATCACTTCGGTGTGGAAATTGGCTAAATCGTTCACAATACTGAAAAAGGGGCGGGATATATCAAGAGATATATGCCAGCGCCTAACAACCCGGAATGTTGTAATACCAAAATAACACTTATCATTTGTTCTATTCCCATTTGTGTCAAAGACATAGAAACCGTAAAGACTTGACAAAATTCATTTTGAGAAAATAATTTATAAAAACATACAGAGACATGTTATGGATAAGAACGCCAATAAGCGAAATTTGTGTATAGAATATAAATAAAATTGAAGATCCAGACTCAAGAGTATATTCCACATACATTTCCAATTTATAAAAATGCGATATAATGCTTAAAAATGATTAACATTATTTGCTCTGTTCATATGATATCACAAAAACAGAGAAAAGCCATCTATTGGAATTTGTAGACATATGAATCGTCGTATCTCGTTGTTTGTGCATTGCAACTACAAGCAATAACACTACTACTAAGACTACTAGATTCTATAGTTTGGTTTATTTCTTATTGAAATATTCAATGATGTACGAACTTAGATATTTGGACAATCTGTACCACTGTTGCCGCTTTATTTTTTTTCTCCCACTATGTGGTAAAGGTGTTAATGATTATTACTGTAAAGGCAATGGGCAGGCTTGTGTGTGATCTGTCTCCGGTTTAGCGAAACTCAAACAGCACGGTGGCTCTTGCGGTGCAGAGTTCCGCACAAAGTGCTTTGCAACGGCGAAGTGTTTTTGTGACACATGTTCTTAAGTCATATTTAAAGCTTCTATTCGCGGCCAGTCACATTCAGTTTGCATGACCCGCTAAAGCTACGATACGTCGCCTTGGTATCTTAGCCGAAGTTCACTTTATAGCGATTTGTTATGCAACATAATTCATTTATCTGGATCTGTAACAAATATTCTTATTACAAAATATGACCATACGAGGCTTTTTATCTTTTGCCTTTGTGCTTTGCGATGCTCATTCTGAAATTCGGCCTTATGCTCTTCTTTGGAGTAGTCATTTTCTGCATTCTGTTTGTTGACATTAATAAACGGCGATTGCAATAATTTAAGGATTTCAATGACAATCTTCATTGTTGGAGATGTTGATAACCATTGGACAAACCCAAAACGATATGTGTTGAGGAAGGAACACTTCCATGGCAATTGTTTAGTGGATGGGTCAAACCGCATGGATCCAAAGTTTACTTCAACTTCTCTTTGGAAATTATCCTACTTTTTGGCCTCTTAAAAATATACATTAATGTAAACCTCACGCAATAAACTGATTTTGACGAACATGTTGTAAACCAATAAATACAATATATTTATAAATTCAGATAAAATTGGGGTATTTTTTACTATTTTCATAAAAATTTGGCAATATTACCGATATACAGAATCCCTTCATTTTCATTGAATATTTAAAGAAAGAATAAAATCTAATTCTATGTTAAGTATAAATTTAAAGCAAAACTAATATAGACCAAATCGATTAAATACAAAAAAAAAAAAAAAAAAACGTTATTAATAATCAAATGTAAATACTGTATTATCTCCATATGAGATTCAAGACCCCATATTCAAGTTTTATCTCTGTTTGGGATAACTATATATTTCAGATGCTTTATATGGGATTTACATTACGATCGATAAAGTTATCTACCGCTTCGATATTGATATAATTTATTGGCTTTAGCACATTTTCATATTATTATGCACTCAGTCTTTTGACTACTGGGGACAAAATCAAGAGAGTGCAATACCCAGTGTCACCTGTGTCTCACTGTACCAATATGCAGACTTCGACGGTGGATCTATAAGAAAGTGTAAAGTTGAAAGCTTGTACCAATGCTTATGTTTGTCTTCTGTGCAAATTGTCTTTTTGGCCGATCTTATATTAATCTTGTTGCATATAACGATATAGAATGCAGCTGATGTTAGGGATCAACTTATTTGCTGCAAATGTCACGCTTTTCACGGCATTATAGCTCGTTGGTTGCCAAGTTGATGATGCCACGGTACATAACAAATACATTTATACTATTGCGTGCACTAGAATTTTTTAAGCGTTCAAGATTTGAAGATATCTTTGGAATTAGAGAAAATAAATATATATTAAAAGAAATAGTTCGAAATGACCTTAAGAGCTACTGATAGTACTGCTACCAATGTCCTAAAAGGGTTGTGACCCCAGCTCTCCTACAAGTGTAAATCAAAAGGCGACCAAAATTCATTTTTAGTTCTATTCTCCTAACAATTATGTATCCAAAATAAAATTAATTATTGAATCACGAACATTATCTGTGGATTAGTTGCAAATATTAAAGTTTATCTGGCTAAACTTTTTAATGCCAGATATTATAATACGTCCAACAATATTCTGGGTTCATGTTAAATATATTGGAGTTAGTTGACATAGCCGTATATATTTTATACTTATGTTATACACCAGTTTTCTTTATCGAGGAAAAAACCAAACATTTGGCAAATAAATTACACTAGTCTGGTTTTATCTTATTTGCGTTTTTATATGATCTTTTCACTGATTGATTTTTCTCCATGTAACTTCACATATCTCTTTTTCATAGAAAGATGGAATAAATATAAATACATAATAAACGTAACTTCAACAAATCCTGAAATTGTAAGAAGTTAAATACTGTTTTATGTAATAGTTGTGAAAATAAGAAGGTCGATATTTTCTTTTTGAAAATATATAAAATTAATACTATTTGGATTGATCAATATGAGAGATATACCGAAATATGATTTAAAACTATTATGAAAATAAATCTGTGAAAAATCGTAATATGTGAATGAAATGAAAATATCATCCAAGGAATAAATGCAAACTCTTCGTAATGATTAGGAAATAGTCTACACATTCTCAACACACATCTGAACATCCGTATTTATTATTGATGTCTTGTAGCCAAATTATTTACGTTTCCTTTTCGCTTCTGATATAAATAATTTTGAATTCGTTGTAGTAACTGCACGTTCATTAAATAGCATTGAAAACAAAGTCGTTGACACTTCAACACACCATTGTATGGCTATGTAAAATGTGTTGTGCCGGTGACATGTTTCTCACTTGCGATGTTCACTTCTTCCCGAATATTCCTTTTTCCAACTGAACCAGAAACACACTCTGCGCAAAACACACTATTCGTGTAGGACAAACACTTGGCTCTTGGCTGGTCACCAACTGACTTCATCATTACGGATACGCTTGGGCATGTAAAAATCTACATATGAACGTGTATTATAATCGACAAGCGTTCACCGGTGACCAGCGAACAGCGGCTGGTCTGCCGTGACGATTCAGCCCCATGAAGAATATGCAACCACCCAAAAGTGGCTAATAAAGCAAAACTTATTGACAACATTCAATGCGACAAGATGAACGACAACCAGCGACAACTCCAACACAACCAGTCTCCAAAATTTGCCTACCGCCGAGGAACTGAGAAGGCTGTGTCCAGTTGCAGTAGCCGGCCAACATCTTGTTGACGCACATTAAAACATGGAATTTTCGCCAATTAACACCCTGCAACATGTTGACTGAAATTTCGAACAATGTTGACGCTGTTTAGTGCAGCCTTGGTTTGTTTGCTTCGATTTGCTTCAGATTCATAAGTAAAAATGCGTTAATTAAAATTTTGGTCATCGCCCAAAGTGTCACAACGCCAGTCGCGATTCACCTCCCCCGCTCGGCTAATGGCTTAAGGTGTTAACAACAACAATAACAAGTAGCTGTGTCGTCTGTTTCTCACAGATCGAATAACAACGACGCTTGTTTATTTCAATAAAAATGGTGCAATCGATTTGAAATCGACCATTTATTAATTGATTGCATGAAATGTTATCCACACCGATTGCAGCTAGTATTGCGCGATAGTAGGCGCGCGCTAGTCTCTGCTGGGTCGGTAGTGGTTGGCTGACATTGTAGATGACGCCTCTCAGCGGGTGGTGAAATGGCCATCGTCTATAAATTCGTGGCTCTCCCAACATCCACAAGAACATCTCTACTCGCGGAGTAGCCACTTTTATTCGAACGAGCAGGCATCATGTCATTTGTGCATTCGTGTTGAAACATGCATTCGTGTGGTGAGAGCATCTGCACCTCGTACCTCTTTTCAAGTGCATATCAATGAATCAGAGTCTATGAACATGAACATAGAGATGGACATGTCCATGTAGACATAGTTTTTCGTAATATTCCATACAAAAAAGTGGCCACTGTTTCAAATCAGTTGAAATGTTCTCAATGCGTGTTACCCATGTGCGTATTAGGGAAAATGGGGCAGGGAAAATTTGGGCCTCTTATACTGTATGTGGAGACAAATTAACAATGTCATCGTGTGGATGATATGCCCTGCACAAGTCTGTGGTATTATGTTTTATTATTATTATATTTTTTTATTTATTTTTAATCGGTTTATAGATCTTTCCTTACAAACTACAAGAAGTTTTTAACGGGTTAACCTACTTCATGAGAACTTATTTGACATATATACAATGGAATTGACGATTTAAACAGACTGCAATGTAAACGCACTATTATTCAAAAAAGATTTTCGAAGCCGAATCCCCCTTTAGGTTAATTCCCACCTTTGAAAATTTCTTTCTAATATTTACTTATTTTAACACTTTCAGACCCTGAATTTGTATGATGTATTTGTAGAAAAAGTAAAATAGAAGCCATATGTTAAGTTCGTTCCCAGATTATTTCTTATTTTCTATGATCTAAAGAGATAACAAAGCTATACAAAAATAATAAAAAATAATTACATGACGTGACATCTCTAATGTTAGGTGTATTGTATAAATTGTTGCTCCATTTAATATTCTTTTATATTCCTGATCAGAATAAAATTGTTTGTCGATTTAACCATGTCCGTCCGTCTGTCTGTATGTTAAAATGGGATTATTTTTTGATTAGCAAATCAACCAATATTGGTCCACTTTTCTTTATCTAAAAAATATAAAACAGTGTAAAACGGCTTGTCACAAGGCCCTCCATTCTCGTCCAAAGTCCTAACCTAATTATGCCCTTAGTTGTTACGAAATGTATCGGAAATGTACGAAGATGGTGGAACAACTGCAAGGACCTAATTTAATTCCCCACTGAGCCTGGTTTTGTGCAAGTAGACAACAAGCAAATTTCGTCATGTCTTTAATGGAACAGTGGTTCGATTGGGTGGCAGAAACCTAACCCCACACTGCAACAATCCGCGCACCACACAAGACAGTGGATGGTGGCAAACACTGTGCACCGCCTGGCGGATTGTTGTAAATGTTAAAGACATTGGATAACATTGATTATTCAGCCTCCACGAATGGTGTCGATGATGTTGTTGCTTCTGTTTCTGTGTTTGCGCCGATTCCTGTTGTTAGCTGTCGCTGTTGTTGTATGTTGTTGATGTATACTGTGTTGTGTTGTTCTTCTCTGTGTTCTTGTTTTATGACAGACGACCTGGCCGGCTAGTTGGATGGCTGGATAGCCGGACGGATGGCCGGTCGGTCGGCCGACCAACTGACTAGCTGTGGAGTTGCGTGTATTGCATTGCAAACACATTTAGACTTTTTACACCTTTATGCAAATGTTGGCCCAGTAAGAGGCCAACGGTCATCATGTCGTTACTGTTACCATTCTGTTCGGTACTCCGTTTGTCTCAACAAATGCCACCCTGCCCTCCACTTTGGTCGATGTTCACTCCTCTGCAGTTCTGTGGTGTCAATGCAAACTTACCTGACTTGCATTTGTATGATGTGCAAACATCAACCAATTCACATGCGAGAGTATTGCAGCCACTAAGAACATCATAACACATTAAGGCATCCAACACCTCCATCCCAGTGACCACCGCATCCATCCTCCCCCAAAAAGCAATTGTCAGTCACACAGACACAGACTGATGGTTTCCAATTCACCAAACTTCAGTTCATGTTGCCTGCCTGCCTGATGTTAGCAGTTGTTTGGGGGTATACCCGAGCACAGGTCTGAACACAACGTCAGACGTAGATGCGAATTCATGTATTCTTCGGCTTCCAATAATTTTTGGTAGTACAAGGCGTCAGGTTAACAAAGTTTGTATCGGGGGTTATGCAAACTGGACATCATCTACTTGAGTTGAAATTACAATTCAATAGCTGATAAAAAAAAAATTAAAGAGGGAATATTAAATAATCTACAATTTTATACTTAGTGGCATGTACGCCTATAACGTAACGACACATATGTAACGTATATATCACAATAGGTCTCTCCAATACCGTTAAAAATAAATAATGAATTTTAACAGTAATAAAAATGGTGACTCCATATGATAGTTGAAAAATATACTTCAACGCAATATTTTTTAGTCCTGATGTACCATAGACTTTTAATGGTGCATATATGTATATGGTTATAATGGTTTTTTAGTCTAGAATACTTTTTGTTAAGTTTGAAATCGGTTCTGATTTAAATATAGCTCACATATGTAATTTAGTCCCATTTTATGTAAATGGTGAACCACATATGCTGTTCTATTTGCACGATATTTTACTGTTGGAATCGGTTCAGATGTATATATACCCACATATGTATATTTTTGTCCGATTTTATGCAAATGGTGCAAATGGAGGAGCCTATGTCTGTTCGCTTTACATGAAATATTACAAAGCAAATTGAGTTGAACCCGTTCCAGGTTTAAATATATATTTTCATCCAATTTCATCAAAATGATGTACCAAATAACTAAAATTTGCCCGCTAAGGACGAATCAGTGAACAACGTATCAAATCGAACCTAGAATAACGTGTATTGGATATTTGTCGAGATAAATTTTGGATAGCGCGCTGTGTTACAGTAACCAAAGTGGTGAAGGGAATCATATAGTCGGTCCCATCCGACTTTTGAACTTTCCTTATTGGTTAGTATACCAACAGCTGTTTTAGTGTACTACAATGTGGAACACTACGATTATTAATGTGCTCCGGTACAGTAGCACTAGAATATTTTTTAATATTTGGGTTCCGAAACACAAAGTTTAAAAATATGTTGCGTTTGCCAAGGTGTATTTTATAAGGTGTATGCAGGAATTACAACAACTAATTATATTACAAAAAGAACATTATTGTTATGGAAAATAAATTGTTAATGTGTACCTGAAATTGAATATGAGGGTTTGTCATAGATTTTTTTGGAATATATATAAAAACCAGAGTAAGCGGAGCAGTATAGTCGGACGGGGCCGACCATATGATAAACTATATAACTTCCACGAAAATCTAACTTTATGTTGTTCTATATTCTGAGCTTGGGCTCTTGACCAACTAGAGGTCAATAAATATTACTAATATTCAAAAAATTAAGTTCTCGGCCCACTTCATCCCAATATTATTATGTGATCATCATTGAAAATTATAGGCGTTGTCCTTGACCATACCTGGAAAATTTCAAAGCGATCAGCGTTATTTTTCGCCCTCTACACTTAAATATTTACAGGTGCTTACGTATACATATATTATTTAGTAACCCATTACCACACTAGAATGCGAAAAATAGCGCTGATCGCTTTGAAATGACAATATATAATATAATTGGTATAAATTTAAAGGTCAACCACTCCTCTTGGATATAATATCAAATTATCGGGTCTATGTCCTTCAGGGGTAAATATATACGCCATAGAATGCAAATTTCGTTATTTTTCACACAAAAGTCAGGGTCCATTTGACCCGCTAAATATTGACCGGTCTTCTTCAAAACAGGCTTACTTATTCTTTGGCCCGATTCCCTTCTCCATGTAAAAAATCGTTGTTTGGACCATAATTGCAGCCTCTGTAGAAACCAGAAAATCAGAAAAAAATAAGGGTTTCGCTTGATTTCATATGCTAAATATTAACAGATCTTTACCAAAAACAATAAGGGTCTTCATTGGCCAGAACCCATCCTACATGAAAATTGGTCCATAACTATGGCCTGTATCGTGTTTACAATTTATAATGGACAGACGGACGGACGGAAGGACACACATGTCTAGATCGACTCAGCTAGTTGAGATATGACGATCGGTATACTTATAGGTGGGTCTAGGACCAATATTTCGCGGCGTTACAAACTCTTGGGGCTGCACAAAACTATAATACCCTGACAACGTAGTTTTGTAGGGTATACAAATATTTAGCAAATTCCCAAATAAGCATTCTGTTGAATTATCGCGCTAAAATGATCCATTTTGAAATTAATCTCTTATTTTTCCGGTACGTTTTGGGACAAATTTAGAATAAGTTAATTGAAAATATTATTTGAAGTGAAGGCCCTTATATGTTCTGACAATTCATTTAAATAAAGTAAAACCCCGACTCAAAGTCACTTACACGTTACATAAATACACCTTTCCTATACTTCTAACGTCCCTTTTCTAACTCTAATGTAAAGTGTTATTTTATATAAAGTTTAGGCATTCAATGCTATAGTGGAAATTTCCACCATTACGCAAAGAAAGGGTTATCTATTCAGGGTTATATACACAATTTTATTTATTTATTTGAAAGAATAACACATGACTGAGATACTTTCGGTTCAACATCTTAATCATATTAGAAAAACATCCGGTCAAGTGCGTAAATAAACAAGACAAGTCAGAAACCATCAAAATCTACAAATCATCACCTGCACGTGTATCGAAGATCAATCCGACCATCTACTCAAAAGGGACACACCTCGAAACATGCCAGACATAATGACGATATTCAATGCATACCATGGCATCATAACAACAATTGAGATCTTTAAATCCCTTTCGTCCGTCCCACCTCTTGGACTGATTTCAAAGATTACATTGAAAATGCAACGTCAGTAGAACGAACCAACGATCGATCGTTGTCAGTCATGTAGTGAGTGAATGTGTTACTCCAACCTCAGCGACGATCTGCACAGTCGACGCCAAGACAAACAACTCATCTCTGACGATTCTTATTTGTTTAATATTAATTGAATTATAAGCCTAAATTATGTACACACAGACATCCGAAGATGACAACAACAAAAATAATAATAATAATAAAGAAAAGATTTCCTGCCGTGCGATGCTTCTGCGGAGTCTCCCTCCAGAGTAGATGGGCTAGATAACCGTCTTGATGGATCTTAGTACTTCAGTCCAAGTGGACGCGTAGTAACCACATTGCTTTTCCCTCGGTTACCTTGTTCACCTCCTTCTGCTACAAGGCAGTGAGTGCGAGCGGCCCATAGCTAGGCAAAAGATAACTAAATCAAGTTATTGTTGAGTCAGCATTGGCGTAAACGATACCAGGTTTTCATCACTTACGACTATTTATGTTATGACTTCCATTCGACAACAATAAAAAACGAATGTTTGCTGTTCTCCTCCGTTGCCTGTTTGCAGTGCGTTTTCTTGCCATGTCACTTTATCGAATCAATTTGTGCTCGAACAAAGCAATTGTCATATCACGATCGAAGATAGTATCCTCAGTCGAAGATTTCTTTCCAAAAAATAGAATTTGAATGCAAAACAAAAATGGAACTAGAACATAAATCGCTTAAAAAGCTCTGTAGCTAAAGATAAAATATTCTCATTTAAAGCGAGCGAGTCTTACTTACTTAGCTGACTTATGACGGTTATACCATAACCGACGTTAAAAATAATTGCCAGGCGCGTCTCATCCAATTTGAAAGACCATTTTCCGAGATTTTGTCTTTTACTTGATCTTTCCATCCAATTCGTGGCCTTCCCCTTCTGCGTGAACCATCAGCAGAGCGAGTCATATGTGCAAATATAAAAATAATTTTTTCTTCGGGATTTTCTGGAAGTTTATAAAATTTTTCCAACAAATTCTGTGGCCACATCTAATAACCAATTCCAGGCATTGATATTTTTTTACACCAATGTTGTTTTTGTACAACATCTTGACTTGAACATTTTAAAATTCGACAGAATGCATTTTGATTGTTTCCTTTATGGAAAATAAAATTTCGATTTAAAAAAATGTATTACAGAAAGCGTTTTCAACCTTTTCTTGTCATTTTTCATTGGTTAGCTTGACGATAAGGTCCTTTCGTATTGAATTAGTTATGATCCTTAAAGAAAATGAAGCCAATTTTTATTATATATCTTTTAGTCTATGTTGAGGCCCGTACCTAAATTCATGCGCATTCAACTCAAAAGTTACAACGTTACCTAAAATTCAAAGAAGCGTACAAAAATATTCAACTTCCCCACTATGGCAAAATGTTTTGTACGGCCGTATTACCCAAATACGTCGAATTCACTTCTCTTAGCGAAATAAAATTAAGAAATTATAAAATATGTTCAAATATTTCATATTCTTATTAAAAAATATATATTTCTATATGTTTTGTTTCTTTTTTCAACAAAAGAAAAAAACGAAACTACGTTCTGTCATAGTTGAATTTTTTCAACTTTGAAAATTCGTACGTCGACGTATTTCGGTAACATTCATATAAATACATGTGTTCTACTTTTGTGGTGAAAAACGTCGAACGAGCTAGTTGAATTTTTGGTATGACTGTCAATGTAAAACTAATGTTCTTATTAAAATAAAAGGTTTATTCATAAACCGAAGTCGAAGTCTGCATTGACTGTCAAATTTATTGTACATCTGTAAACAAGCAAAAAAGTCTTAGAGTTCGGCCGGTCAAAATTTTTATATCCTGCACCATGTGGGGTGTATTAAAATTTTCTCAAAAAATGGTTTGGCACATCATATGGTTATTATAGTATCCCCTGCTAAAGGATGCAAATAGGATAGAACCTTTATATGAAGGATATGCCCAAACATCCTACCCTACAAGAGCAATTTGACAATTTTCTGCATATATGCCATTCTCCAAAACCCCACAAATATCGGTATTAATACTTTTTAGTGGGAAAATTTGACATACCATTAAAAAAAGTTTTAAATTATCATCAATTTGATGGAAAACCGTGCCCGAGGTCCCCAAAATTCCGTTCTCTAGGGCCTACCCCGAAACATAGACCCACATTGATAATTTGTGGTAGGAATATTTGTACCAAATTAGAATCTAAAATAGGAAAATCAATTCTACTACTCTTATTCTACTACTATTATTTGGCGTTTTTTGTTTTAAATTTTTAAAATACTTTGTTGCACTTTCTTAAACAAAATCTATCATTTTTATCAACAAAGTTTTGGCAACACTGGTTGGCACCCATATTCTTTACTTATATGGATATGGTCGAGTATTGGATACTTAGTATTAACATTTTCTATATTCTTTCATAATTATTATTTCTCTTGGGGCACCTACCCTGATGTGTACGCTACTTTCAGAGATCGCAATGTAATCGATACACAGCATGACTGTTGATATTAAGTACTGTTTTTTTTTACTTCTAAGCATTGCGTGACTACGCGCTCATGCCGAACAGGACACACGCTTGAGATAACTTCATCAACAAATCTGGTCACACTGACACCTCCCCCTCCGATAACTCTAGCTTTGGATACCCCATATGGCGATCTTAATGTTGTACCTTTTCAAGTGTGTAACTCAGTACTCGGGCAGAACACGTTCAACATGTCGGACAGTGCCACTTCGAGCGTTAATGTCGAAATATTGAATATTGACTCGCCTGTGGAAATGTTGGGACCAGTTCCCAAGTAAACATAAACAAATCGCTAACATCATTAATAATGGACATATTGTTCGCTTGCGTTTCATAATCCACCAGCACTCAATCTTGGCCACCCGTCATCTTTATTCCTGGTTTGGTTTACCCGGTTCACAAACAGGTTCCCCTTGGCATTTACAACTGTAGAATTTTCAATTCATCAATAAATGATAGATTGTGATCATCGGAAGGTTACTCATTTGTTTACCCGGCCCAGACAAATTCGCATGCGTGTTGTTGTCGTTTGAGAGCGTCAGGGAGATTCAAAGCCCATGTCATGAATGATATGATATTTGCCAAAATGCGATGTGTTTGTTTGCAGGCGTAAAAAGGCATGACATCTTCTTCGAAGTCCGCATTTGTTTATCTTCGTCAAAGATCTGATCAACTTTAGGTCCACATCATCAGCAGAGCTCTTTGAATGTTGTTGAGCTCCTCTTATGAGCAGCAACAAAGTGGTCGACGAATCAATGCTGTTTTCATTACATGGATCATTCTTATCGTTGTTTGCTCTTGCAGCTTAACTCGAAACAAAATCATTTCAATTCGAGATACAACTGTATCATTAATTTGCCTTTGTCGTTCTTTTGCACTCGAACAGGAATGATTAATCATCATCGAAAAATAGCCGCACCACCTCTCCGTTCGATCTCTAAGGAATACCATTTTACATTTACTGTGTTTTGCTCTATGCATTTTAATGATGGCATCATTTTTCAAATTCATCCAAACACTTGTCGATTTTTTGTTGGCTATTGTCGTCAGTTTACGATAACATTTTTGCATATTGCAAAATATCGAAATATATGAGGTTATACCTTATGTTAAAAATTTAATTTAATACATACAACCGCAAAGACTTGACAAAATGTAATTTGGAAAAATAGTTTGTCGAAAAAAAAACATGTTAGGACTCTTACCATAAGAGATGTATGTTGAAACACTGCACTGAGAAGGCTTTACAGTGGTTACCTTTTTCTACCTCACGATTTTAAGCTGAAAATGGCCCATGCTATTGTAATGCCGAACACCCTCTACTGTTTTGATGTATACTCTGGTTCTAACATGCAAACTATGGAGCGAGTTTAAAAGGCTTTAAATAGCGTCGTCAGATATATTTATGGTATTAACCGTTACTATCACACTTCTTCGTTCGTTCAGCGTTTTATAGGATTTTCATTTTCAATATTTGTTATTATCCGATATCTTTCCTTATTCTTAAAAGTAGGCAAATCTTTTCAGTTTTGGCGAGTTCTTTAAATTTTTCAAGATCCACTAGAAACACCAATCTAACAATTCCAGGATTGGATGTTCACATGGTTAGAAAATTTCTTGTTACAGTGTCACGTTTATTCATTACACTACCTAACAACTTAAACAGGTTTAATGTAACCACTTCATCATACCGCGTTTTTAATTTTGTTTCTATGACCTCGCTAGCGAGGTATTGTTAGGAGTAGGTTCTTCCCCTGTGAAGTGTCATAAGTGTATTTTTTTCATAAATAGATATTATTTACTTTTAAGTTCTTATACTTTAATTAATTAATTTACAAATTTAAAATTCAAAGAAGAGTAGAGATCGCGTACAAAATATTAAAAATCCCTTAATATTTTGATTTTTTCTTATACGTGCAAAAGTGTTCGAATTGATTGTTTTTCATTTTAATTATATCCGACCCGGCCCGCATATCCAGATTTAGCAAAAGGTGGTTTTTGTAAAGTCGACATTTTTTTTAAAAAAAGGAGGGTGCGGAAAGGGAAACCACCAAGTTCCAAAATTACCTCTGTCGCACCCTCCTACAAATTGGAAATATGCTTTTAAATGCTCACGACAAAAAGGAATATCACAAAGATGCGATGATGAGGATTTAGGACTTTATATCGAGAATGAAAGATGTTTCAAAACGTATAGAACGTATGTTGCGAACAAACAAACTTCAGATATATTGAAAGAACTAAAGTATAAAGTTAGAGTGACCATTGAGACAATTTTATTGTGTAAAAGGGAAGTCATCGCCTTGAGGGGAAGTAAAGCCTCCTGAATACAGAACGAGTACAGGACAAATATGAGGAGTTCGAGAATTATAAAATGTTAATATGAAGATTTTAATAAAATCATACAATTTTATGAAAATTATCTGAAAGTGGATCTGTGGATCACTATGTGAAAAGCAAAATATCCCCGACCATTTAATCCACTAGATGCGATTGTAGTATGTGACGAAAATCTATTTCCAAATACAAATATTAATAACGATACTGGTAACCACAGCACCAGCTGAAAGAAGTTTTTCTACCCCTCGTCGAGTAAAAAGGTATCTGAAAAATTAAATGCAAAGCCCACACTTTATATATATGCATAAATCTGTAGTAATTACTGATCTTATAACAAAAATGGAAGACCTGATTTGAAACACAGATTATTTTTTTATATATAAACCTTTTATATATATTTTCATATTTCGCTATAATTTGATATTCCGGATTATCGTTGTATAGAAAATCTCCATACCAAAAATTATCAATATCGGTCCAGCTTTTCGGGTAGATCCCATATAACAATATACCCCATTATTCGGAAATTTTATGATTTTGAGCACTTTTTTAACCGAATTGACTGTCATTTTGTATTTTAGGTTCAAATTGAGTAGCACATCTATTTATCAAAAACTATCAATATTCGTCAACTTTTTAAAGTAGTATAGTATAACGTTACCTCCGAAATGTCTGTATTTAGTGGAGTTCGACCAAGTTTTCCAACAAAATTCGTGGTAATTTTATATGTTGAATTCTCATTTATTGGAATGTCTGATGTCACAAAAAGGGACGGATCGGAACTATCTGAAGTATTTTTTTCCAAAAATTTTTGTGGCCGGTTGAACCATAAAACCCGTACCTCAAAACTAGGATCGATTCTTCAACATCCATTGTACACAATACTTCATACATACTTCTATATATGATCTATATGTTTCTGGAAAGTCTATTCCATTTTAGTTTTTACAGCACTAGTACATATTAATCACCTTAATTTACTGTGAATTTTGTATGGAATATTTCTCTTCATGTAATTTTTATTCTGAGTTTTTTTTGCAAAATATTAATAATTCGTTCATAAGCAGTCGTTTGCAGACACTTTTATCATTTCATAGTACTAGAGGTTTCAACAAACAATCTCATGTGAATAGTTACATTTTTAGTTTTTCAAAATTTCACAAAACTGCACACAAGAAACACCAACACACGTACGAAATACAATCATTTAGCAAATTATATTTATACCCTTCACCACACTGTGGTACAGGGTATTATGTCTTTGTACATATGTTTGTAACAGGCAAAAGGAAACGAGATAGAGATAGACACATAGAATAATTTTTTTAATTCGATTTATGCATGTCCGTCTGTCTATCCATGTATTTTTGTTAACAAAGTACAGGTCGCATTTGAGATCCGATTTGGACGAAATTTGGCACAGCTCATTTATTTGGCCCAAGGACGAGTCCTATTTAAAATCGGTTAAGATTTAGATATAGCTCCCATATATATTTTCGTCCGATTTTATGTAAAGTCCCTATATGTCCTTCGATTTGCACGAAATTTGGCATTGCGTCCTGAATTAAGTCTAGAACGATGTGTTTTAAATTTCGTTAATATCGGTTCAGATTTAGACAGAGTTCCATATATATTGTCGTCCGATTTTATGTAAATGTTGACCAAAGTCCCTGTATATTCTTCCATTTGCACGAAATTCGGATTTATATGTAAATGAAGAACTCAATATGTGGCCGAACATGTGACAAGTTTCGATGAAATCGGTTTAGATTTCGATATTTTGCTTTCAATTTATTTACATAATTTTGTCTCATTGTAAGAAGCAACTCTATATCTGACCAAAATTTAGTTTAGGTTGCAGAATGACATGTTTAATTTCATGTTAATGGTCCTTCAAAAATGCGACGTCTGTTAGGATCCCATCTGTTGAATATACCCAAAGTGGTGAAGGGTATCATATAGACGGCCCCGTCCGACTTTACTACTTTCCTTACTGGTTTTATATAGTAAATTTTACGAGACTATTGCTGCTTCATTTGTAATAATACGTAATGTAAACTTATTTTAGAATGGTCAAAGATTTCCGATACAAGGGAATATAAATTAATGAGAATTACAGAGATGTTTTCCAATTTTGTCTACATTTTCTATATTTATGGTTATTACCATGGTATAATTATTACAAGTTAGGACACAGCTACCAACTGATTACAATTTTTTCTCAAGGTGGCTTGTTCCATGAAATCAAAATACATATTTTGTGTATGTGTGTGTACAATGTTTTGAATACAATGTCAAATAAATTCAAAATAAATTGAAATATATTCAAGCTTTATTGAAATGAAAATAAAGTTTTAAACACGTTCGGCTGGAAGTAATTACTTTGTTATGGATGAAACAAACATTTTTTGGTATTCACTACTATTTTGGGAAGAAATCATAACCGTTCATTCATTTTTCGCATTTTTTGTTTTGTGTTGAAAAAATTTCAAATAAACACAAACACTTGTTGCGTATATTTATTTTATTTTTGGCAGAAGAGGCCACACGAGCATAGTTGCTTTTTTGTTATTCTCCTCAAGCTGCCCTACCTTGTATTATTGTACCATGGTTATTACTAGTCCAACCCAAATAAAAAATTACATATGACCCGTACCGATTAGTTTTATCCTTCCATAGTTAATCATGTCCTTAAATTTCAAACCGATATTCTCCTTTTAGTTTTGAAAACATTTCCTTTGAAATTCGCTAAGTCCAACGCAAATAAAAAATTACATATTTGGATATGTAATGGACTGGAATTATTATCTCCGCTGAAAATTACCTTAATAGGTGACCCTTAATTATTTTTTTATCTTTTTACACAATCGCATTTTTTCAACCACAAATCCAGTAACAAATTACGATGACCCGTACCGATTAGTTTAATCCTTCCATAGTTAATGTCTTTAAATTTCGAACCGATTACATTAATAATTTTGAGTAATCACATCGGTCATTCGTAAAAACATTATTCCGAGAATAACAAGCAAACACAATTCGATGCTTTGCAACAAATCGGATATTCTCTTTTTAATTTGGAAAACATTTCTTTTGAAATTCGCCAAGCAAGAATGTGTGCTTTCTTTGGGGATACATTTGACATGTCGAAATCAAATCATATGGCAACTGTACAAATTGCAACGCACCTTAAATAATTAAACATAAACATAGTGCGAAAAAATTAATAGTTCACCGCTTTATCTGGACAAACCTCGTTTGTTCAATATTTTCCAAAACTCATTCTCCCACTGCAATTTCCATTTTTGTTTAATATGAAAACACGGAATTTTGTTAAATTTGAAAATTCATTTGTTTTATATTTTATTTATCTTTTTTTTCATTTGCATTCTTCTATTTTGATTTATATTTTTTCATTTATATATACGAATGTGGTTGTTGCTTTATTTTTTTTCATTACTTTGTTATTATTATTGTTATTTGTTATAAATACTTTAATATGATATAGAAAATACTATTTACAAAACAAATGCTTAACACTAAAGAATATTATCTACAGACATTGTTTTATTATAATTTAAATTGTCTTCGTTCAAATAATTTAACTTAAAAATAGTACAGGGACATTGTATTTTACAAAACTTTAAAACCTTCGGATACATACACAAGTACATGTGATGGCGAATTGTGTTCAGATGCATAGGCGGGGGAAGGAATTGTATGGAATGTGGTCATAGGAAGTAACAGGACCAAAACAAGGAATAAACAATAACAACAGTTTTATTTTTAATCATTCTTAAATATAAATTACAGGGGCAAATTGTTTATCTAAATTAATTTACAGTATATCTATCTAACTAAATATATGCGATGGATACTAGCATGTCAGTGTGCATGTATGTGTGTATACATACATATGTATGTAGAAGTGTGAAATGTTCATTTTCCGTCCGTCCGTCCATCCATCCATCCATCCGCATATGGTTGTAATAACAAGAACAACAACTAACCGAAGACAAATGAATGCATCTCTAGGCTGAGATTCGGATGTTCAGCTATAATGAAACCATTTAGATTCTACTGACTATCTGTTTGTATGCTTGTCGGTGCATCGTCGGTTGGATCGGAAATGTGCATACCGACGGCCGACACACAAACAGACACAATGTATGTTTAACTTAGGACAATTGTCAACATACAACAATACTCATTCATAGTCTATTAACTTTAGTAAAATATCATCGTGAACACACATACATACGCACCCATACGCTGCTATCAACTAAACAAGTTCTAGGATCTGGCTATTGGATTTAATATGATATACATGCATGCAGATATATACATGTGCATATATGCACACCTGTATATATGTACGTATATGTATATTTATGTGTGGATAAGTTAGGAATGTAGTCTGTGTGTAAATTGGTTGATAAATATGACTTGGCATTGGGTTCTAATCAAATCAACATTTATGCTGGCGCTACAAAATCCGAATTGACATAACCTGACTTTAATGTTTAAATGGGAAGTTTTAAAGCACATGTTGGGTCAAACAAAACGGTACATTGGGAAGGGAGAAGTAAATTGCATAATGTAGTAATGTTTAAAATTTTATCGAATCTGAATATTATGTTCTTTTTTTTAGGAACTGATCAATCATTTGCAGAATTTTCGAACATAAAATGGTTGTTCATAATTCTCAGTAGACCCTTCCATTTCTTCAGATTTGAAATCAGATAATAACCATTGGAGTGTAATGGGAAAAATACAGCACATGGGGTATCTATTGAGAAAAACGCGCACTCATTTTGGAAAAACTCAATTGATCATAATTAAATTTGAAACTAACCAATATGCCAATATGTATAATCAACTCTCCACATGAAACTAACATTTAAAATGAATGTACTTCGAGTACTGCAATATACGGAGTAATTCCAATTATTCGTAATCCAGCAAAGCGATAACCTCAATTATTCGAAAAGAGCTATGGGCCACTCGTAACCATTTTGCTCTCAAATCAAATCAGTTTTATCAAATTCGTAAAAACTGGATGAACCCTTGCCAGTATGTACAATCGGGATTCCACGGTATTTGCCAAAAAATCGCATTAAATTGAGTGCGTAATCAAAATTAGTTTTAATATAAAAAAGATATTTGTTTTTCTTTACTTTTACTAAATTTGTTTGATTTTAATTTCTTTCTTTTTTAGCAAATGGCCATTCATTGGGTGTTTAATAAATAAATAGTGATTTACATTTTTCTGTGATCATTTCTTATAGCCATAGAATATTTCTGAGATGCATTGTATACATACAAATAATCATTGTTTTGAGCCAAAATAAAAAAACAACTGATTGATAGTCGATTTTGATTTAATTTACATCGATGATATTTTGTGCGTTATACTGCTTATTCTTCACGCATTTCGCGATTTGTTTGTTTTGCTTTTTAACTTGTTTTCTTTAGAATTGGACGATTTTGCAATTTTGACTAGGATTAGGACGTTTTCATTTAGTTTTCTAAAATATTTTAAATATTTCTTTAAAAAAAAATAACACACTTCTAATAGTAAGATAAGGTAATTGATCTAATTAGGTTCTAACAGATTAAGTCACACTTCACTTTGCATACAATGCACACTGGAGTCCTGTGATAATTCATCCATTGAAGATTCTGAAAAGAAATTAGAGAACATGAAGATTTCCGATTAGAAAGATATCCTTTGATATGTCATTTATTATTTGATAAATTTTTTCAAACATTGTTTAATAAAAAGATTCATTGAGACTACTTCCGAAGAATAGTATGCCGGGTAGTAACAATATTACATTCAAATCTAAAGATATTGATAAAAAATTAAATTAGGAATTTTTTTCACTATTTTAAGAAATTGTTTGAACAAAATTTAATTTCAATACTCAGCCCAGCTTTTAGTTTCAATATTCAGTTTTTCGTATACACTTACCATGAGTTTGATATAGTCCAGCCTTATTGCCATTCAATTGCATGGGATTTTGAGCATTATTCTGGAACGAATAGGTAAGCTGCAGGTTGATGTGGCGGGCAAATGAATTTCCTTCAGGTTCACGCACTACAATCAAAAATATGTTGTAGAAAATATTTCTATAAGTATGTAAGTGAAATCTACAACGCACACATTCACAATAGAGTAATGGGATATTCAGGATATCCAGAACGGATTTCCATTAGAGAACATCCATTACAAACTAAATCTAAATACAAATATTTCGAATATATACACATCAGCTAAAGCACTGCCGCTACTGCTACTGCATCTGCTACACTACAACTACAACAACACTACTTACTTTTATTCTTACCAGCATGTATATGTTTTTTCTGACGTGCTCGGGAATTTTGAAACCAGACTTGTGTCACCCGCTTACTCAGGCCCGTAACGGAGGCAATGCGTTCCAGGTCCTGGCCGTCGGGGTTGCTGTCTATTTGAAAGTTGGCCTGTAATACTTGTAGCTGTTCTTCGGTAAATGTTGTCCGAACACGTTTCGTTTTGCTCTTGTGGTAACCATCTCCATCACAGCCATCTGAAATGAAAACGGACAAATTCGGTTAATTCATTATCACCTGTAAGCAAAAGGAGGACAATTAGTTTGAGGACAATTTCTAGTTCTACTTCCAGATTTATTCATGCTCTTCGCCCTCCATCGACGGAAGTTTGTTCATCTTTCATGCACGAGTTTACACAAATACCAGCTAGACATGCCATCCCGCCAATATGTCCCGACATTGCACGTTGTGAATTATGCACCAGAACATGTGTACATATATATGGATGTATGTATGTAGTCCCAAATCAGAATCATCCATCACAGGAATTGCCAAGACCTCGTAAAAAGACTGAGAAGATTTCATTTTAATGTGGCAGTTTTGGACATTTTAGCCGGTCTCATGCATTCCGAATTAAAATGGTTTGGTGGAAAGGAGGGGCAGACATATTTCCAAGCACGTTTATTTCGTGTCAACTTGTTGGCTAAATGGTTGACTGACTGGCTGGCTGGCTGACTGACGGACGATGATGCAGACAAATGTTCAGATTGACTTTGCCAGGAAATGTAGTAACAAAATTGACTCGGTTACCTAGTCGGTATGAATAAATGAAACATTTTTGTGGGACGAAAGAGTTTCTGACAAACAAACTGAATGCCCAAATGGATGGCGTCAAGTAGTTGTGTATTTATGTTTATTTGGTTTCGCTTTTGTTGTTGCGGTTGTGACTGACATGATTTTGTCTCGTTCCGACATGTATTTGTACGTGGCCAAATGTTAGAGCAACATATCGTTCGCTTATGACGATAAGCGCATGCCATTCACACGTAATTCGTCATGTGACAAGTTAAGCTGCTACCGTTTAACAACTACTGTGGCACAGAAAGATTAAAAATAAAGGCCGGCCGGTGCCGAACTTACCGTCACTTGAGGTAGTGCCTCCTTCGACCGTCTCCAGGTAGTGGGATTTGCAGAGAACTCTGTCTTCCATCAGGGCGAATTGTTCTCCAGTGGAAAGTTGTCGACCACATTGGTCACATGCGAAGCAGGCTAAATGAAATACTAAATCACGGGCTCGTCTAACCCAATCGGAGGCTGAGATGCCGCGACAACATTTTGAACACTTGGCGCCAAAATTTCTGTAATCAAAAAAATATATATATGGATTAGAGAAGATTTGCAGATAATAAACTTTGCCACTTAAATGCGATTTCAATTGTTCAATATTGTTTCTATTCCAACAAGTGATCATTGTGCACCTGAGCCTACCGGAAGTATGTCTTTTCTTATGGGACGTGTCAGCGTCGTTGTTGGCAAAACGTTGTTATTAAAAATGCTATGTTCCTAACCGAAGTTGATTGTTCTAATGAATTGCACCTTTTGTCGAATCGTAAAAGCGGAACGCAAAGCTCCACATTTTCAAACTTATTATGCTCGACTTGAAAAACAAATATTTTTACAGTCTCAAATAAACATTTGATGTTTTCTTATTTCCGTCAGGCTGTTTGGTTTTGGGCTTTTCCTCACCTTACCAAGCACTTGTCATTGTATGGTCATATTTTTGTATTCTCCTCAGAAATGAGAAGAAACAACAGAAAGAAAAGAAAAACATTCGAATGCCGTTGGTACACCTCGGTCGGACTCCATACATAAGTCGGCTGCATTGAATTACTTTGTGTTTAGGTTTGAGAGTTTTGTATCCACACGGCTAGTTGACTGGTCTTGGGTCACCATGCATACATCCTCAATCGGATGTTGACAAGTCATGCTTGAGTGGCAGTGGCATGGAGAACAGCGATCTATTGAATCCCCAAAGATGATGAAGTGACCAGTCGAACATTCATAACATCAGTATATTGATTTATATCCCGCACACCCTCTTCTTCCGATTCTGCGGCTTTCCAATCGATATATTTTCATTGCCCCTTAATGTTTTCTTTTACGCTGTGTTACAGATATGCCATATGTATGTAAGTATGTGTGTATTGGTTTAATTGAATGTTGGTTGGTAATGTTGGATTTCAATAGCTGCTGCAGACACAAAGGTCTGCTTGACTGACTGGTACAGCCACAAATAAAGACATTTACGCTGTTATTTGTTTTACGGATTAAATGCGAAGTCAAATGATGACAATGACAATTTAGATATTGAAATAAATATCGATTCTCACGTTTAAGACTGATTATAAAGACCGATGATAGGCACATACACAGGTGCTTTTATGGTGTGGGAAAATTATATTTTGACTCGACACCTGAACACACACTCACACACAATATATATAAACAATTTGAACTTTTTTTTATTATTTTAAGTGGCAATACTTTTTTTCTAGGGCCCTCAAGCTAAGCTCATGATGAAAACTTACTTGCTGTAATCTGCTTTGCAGTAGACCTGTCGTTCCCTGATGAAACAGGACTGTTGACGATCCAGCGGGCACATGCACATACAACATCGCAGACAATTGGCATGCCACGAACAGCCACCAACTTCGAGATAGAATCTATCTGAAATTGGCTCCCCACACGCTGCGCAAGAACGCAGCTCAGTCTGTAAATAAAATAGGAAGGTATTAATAAATAAAATAATCTTAAATTTGATTTTAGTTAAAGTATAAAGTTAGATGGAAAAAGAAACTAGAGTAACTTCAGGTTATGTGGACTAACTTTCGGTAACGTCGAACGTTTTTGCAAAATGGTCGAACACTTTGTTTTTCTCGAATATAAAGAAGTTATGTGGTTTTCTTGTTTTCTTTAACACAAATATACATTTAGATGTAATAACAATCGATGATTTCTAATTTTTATTCATTTTTGAAGTCGATAATTATTTTTAAATAAAAATATTCAATGTCGGGTAATGTGGGCCACTATAAAAAAGTGGGACCTTTTCATGAGGACCAGTTCGAAACATGGGCGCATTTAATATGCGAGGAGGAATATCTTTAGCCAATAAATCTAGTATGTTGTGAAAACAATTTGTTTTTATTTTTACCGTTGTTACGCCCACAATATCAAAAAAAAGAAAATGGTGGTCCACATTACCCGAAATGACTCTATGTTACAAATGTTTTTATCACTTTAAATACTAACAAATCAGTTAATACAAATCGATATTTTTCAAATTTATAAACTCACAAATAAATGAAACTGCCTAGATATTTTAGTGCAAATTCAATGAGTCTGAAATATGTATTTTTATGAAAGAAATTCAGTTACACCATTGACAAATTATTTTGCAGTCGTATCTCTATCTACGATTCCTAAGTTTATTTATCAATGTTGTGTAAAGCTTTTCTGTACATAAAATTACTGATGCAATGTTTTGTTCGAAAAGAAATAGATCTTCCCTTACGGATGATTATGACTTTCAAATTATAGTATGCAGTTAATGTTAATCCAAAGTAACGAAAATACTTTGAAATCAAATTATAGTCAAATATTCATATTTGTTTTCATATATTTCTCGTTGATTTTTGAAAACATAATATTTTTTACTAATCACAGAAGATATTTTAAATATTTTATACCACTATTTTATTAATGGATTATCATTTATTTATGTTAAGCAGCTATGTCATAGTTTTAACTACTTGAAAATAACATAAACAATGCCAGCGAATGGAGTAGCTAAATTCGATATTCGGAAATTAAAGAAAACGGATTTTTTCGAAAATAAATATTTTCGTCATAAATCACGGCAGATGCCAACCTAGGGTCACCGGCAACAACAACAACAACCATCGATGTCATTCACAGCATTTTGTCTTGCCCCTCTCGTTGTTATGAAACATTTTGGGCGAACAAAGCAAACGAAACAGTTCAAAGACGTTAACACGAAATGGAATTTTAAATCAATTCCTAATTTAAATTTTACATAAAACGATAAATCTTAGTTCGGCTCACAATTTGTATCGGCTTCCGTTTGATAACGGCCAGTCTTGTTTATCGGCTATTTGGGTGAGACAGAATTAAAATGAATATTAAAATATATTCAAATCTAAAGTGTTTTTATGCAAAAATCGAAATCAAAAACAGACGACACTACAGTCATTGGATATGGCTATTAATACTAAACAAATAAACAATAAAATTGTTAAATAGAGATAGTCAACAGTTTTATGTGGCCGCAAAAATAACGTCACAGGAATTTATGTTTGAAAATATACAAATATATGAAATTTCAATTTTTGAATTCAACATATTAACATTTCATTAAATGGCACTTCAAAATTATTGCGACTTCCTTGATTTCAAATATTTGTTCATTCGCAATATAGGAGTGGGGTAGAATAATTTTCCAAGTGTACTTCATGAAATTTCCAAACAGTTGGTTTATTATATATAAAATATTTAGATTTTAGAATTCTTTATTTTTGTCCTAGACATCCGAACTTTCTTTCCCTATGCAAACCCGAACTCAACCATAATTCATAACTAGTCTCTGCATCTTTTTAGGTGGTGTTGTACTTGTTATATTGCAAAAAGTGAGAGAGGCAACAATAAAATTAATATACTTTACGATGTGAACGTGACAATTAAATTGTTCACATAAGCATCACATCCTCCGATATGTTCTCGACTGGCACCATGCAAGTGTTATTTGCTTCAACATTGGAGAATGAATCATTGAACGGAGCAAAGGATTGTTGAATGGGACACGTATGTACAAACATACATACTCGTAAACCGGCGTTTATTTGTAGTACGAAATTGTAACGTACCTTTGGACCGTAACAATAGTTTTTATGGGAATATATTTTTGAAAGAGAAGTGCTAAAAAAAATAGTTTGATAAGGTTTTTTGGGTTCTCTCATCAATGCAAAAAGAAAAGAAAATATGCGTTGTGAGTGTTGCAGCATTATTCAGTTGTAGCATTTTCAGCTTTTAATAAATATTCAAAAAATATATATGTTAATCGAAAACAACGAGTTCAAATGTTTACATTTGGCGAACAAATACGTTTTATAATTAATATTTAAAATAATAAAACAACAAAACAAATTAAACACAAATATTCAACCAGCCGTACACTTTTTTACACAATATTACAAATGAACGCAAAAGAGGAGAGGAAGAACAACAACAATAAGCAATAAAATCAATTGTTTGTTTAAATTATTATTTAATTTAGCATAAAAATGCAATGCTAAATAATTAATGTTTTCATATCTATTTGTTTGCACACTGATTTGCTGGTCAAACTTTTTTTAATGAAGCTGAATTTCGAATAAAATATGTAGGTCTAATATTTTCTTTTGAAAAGTGTACATCGTTTCCTAAGTGATATCTAATTCTTACAAATTGGCGTTAAATGTAAAGGTAGCGGTTAGACATTTTGTTTACGTCAGGGTATGGAGTAGTTTGATTTTGGTTTTTAAATTTAAAATTTAAGGAAAATCTAATTTAGGTTTTCTTTCGTTAATATTACGCTAGCATGGACATGTGTGGGTTCTTTAAATTCACATTTACTTTCAAATCATTTAAAATAAATTGCACACTTAACATCTTTATAAGATTATAATTGTTTGAAAAGAGAAAGAGAGAGATAGATATTTGACAATAACATAACATCAATACCAATGGGCATTCTCACGGTGTTTACCGTAAGATTCCAACAACACTCGATCCATGAAAAACGATTTTTTTTATTGAAATTGTATTTCATGAAGGCTACAAAAAATATGTTTGTTGGTGTTGTTGTTACTGTTATGGCCCGGAGGTATCGCGATGACAAATCAAAAAAAAAAAAAAAAAAAAAATTGTCAAAATTTACGACTGATTTCTTTTTGGTCACATGTGACAGTTGTCATCGTAAATGTCTTGATCGGCCAACCAGACTACAAATATGAAACGCCAGTCATTAATGATGGAATGGATATCTCAATCGACACGAAAGATATATCTACAATTTGGAAAACGGCAGACAACGAACAATAGGCCTTAGCAACGATTACGAAATCTTTGTCAACAAGCTAAGTAACGATTCGATCCATCTATTCAAACATTCCAACAATCCATTCCTCGGCTGAGCCAGTGACCCATCGATCAATTGATGCTGCTATGTGTAACCAAAATTGACAGTCAGATGCCAAACGCCAGATAAAAGATGATGTGAACCTTTTTGATACTGAATTTGTAGTTTTTATATTTTTTATTTCGTCTTCTTTAAGAATTTGTAAAACGAAAAATTGGAAATCGCTTGCAATATAAATACATATGTATATGAATATAAATTAAATAATAAAACAACATTGCAAAGGCCGGTTTCATAGAAATGAAAATGCCACTGAAACTAGAGAAAATTCTTTGTGTGCGTGGGTTTTTACTACATTCAAAGTGCACTTTTCGCACATTTCAAACTCTACACGCCTTGTTGGCAGCATTTCGTTGAGTTTATCTGTTTATGGAATTCTGAAACTTTTCAAATATCAGTGAGATCTTGTCAATTTTATTGAGTCAATAAAATCATTCGTTTTTTATCAACGTCTACAGCTAACACAGTGGGATATTAATACTGTTCAAGGTGTTTGTTTGTATTCATTTGAATTTGTATATGGCTATCTATCATTCGTTTTTCCTAGAGCTCGTATATCGATCAACTCAACGACTGAATATTTATTGCGGCAACAAAATCTTATTATTAGGCACGACAGCCAAGAATTGTGGATCCCTTTGATTTGTGCCAGGTGCATGTTGAAATTTATGACTACCATACACATTGTTTCAAGTGTTACATTTTTATGCTGGCACTGTTTTCTTTCAAATATTCACTGTATCCATTAACAATAGCATATTCAATAATTTGTAGATTTGTTACTTATTTTTAATGAAATATTCTAAAGGATATCGAGTCGAGAGGATCTTTTTGGGCGAGTGATTTCATGTTATATTTCTCAAATATCTAAATAATAACAATTTGTATTTGAGTTTTTGTCTGTAAATGCGATAATCGTTGTATGATTTTCAGTTAGTTTTTCCCTTTTGAGTCGAGCTTAACATGAGCTGTGCTAGCGTGACCATATGGTCACACTCATATTATCCGATTATGTATGTCGATCTAGAGACGCTGAAACTTTCGTCCCACAATTCGAAAAAAATAATTACAGCACTATTCGGGTTAACGATCATAGTTTTGCAAATAAAAGGTAAGCCAGAGTGAACTCACAGCGGCTCATCACCATAACCATTTACATTCGATTCCGATGCACGTGTTCTTATTGTAACTCAGTTGAAAGTACTTTCTGAGTAAACGTTATTGATCAGGTCTAATAATATTATAATGGAGATACGAAAATAAGGAAAATATTAAGAATTTCAAAATACAATTAGTCATGCTTTGATATGGAATAAAGTCGCGGGAGCCCTTGTAGAATATATATTTCTATACTTCTATTTCACACTTCTTCTATATTCTATGCAGCAATCCAAGTAAACCATGTTTTTCTGTACTATTCCAGCAAACATTCGGATAACATTTGAAGAATAAACGGAGTTGTTGGAAGTTAAAAAAAAATCAAACAAATATATGTATGTCACTATTTAAACATTCATTTCAGCTATGTATATAGATATTGTCTGATATTATTATACAAATTAATTAAAATATTTATTAACATAATTAACGTAGCATTAATCGCTTAATTAGTGTATGTACTTTCTTAAAAAATATCTATCAAAATTCAATGTCTGGAACATTTTTATTTAAATTTGACAAATATGGAACAGAAAACGGACAAATCAAAGAGCAATTAAGCCGCCGGTAGTATTATTGTTGTTGGTATAGAATATAAACGCAAATTTTAAAATTCCGTATTTTAAAAGAAAAGCCAACTGAATAAACAGAACCGATCAAATGTGACACAAAAAAAATTCTTCTGTTCCTCAGCGGCAAAACTTCAATCGACTTCTCGATTCTCTCAATTGGCGGGCACGGAAACAAGACTTTCAACAAAAAAACATTGCAACTTTCGCGATACCCATTTATGTAAAGAATGGCTAATATTTAAAGAGAAATACCCACAACAATCATTTTGCCGCCTTCGACAAGTGTATTGTGTGTGTGTGTTGACATTCTACCCACAGTGTCTGAACTACAAAAAAAAAAAAAAAAAAAAACCGCTGCCGTTTGTACGTGCGTAAATAAACAACTGTTCAAATAAGAATGTGATCCGTCTCCGCATTCGTTCGATTTGATGGGCCCTACAAAGGGCCCTTCCTAATTGCCAGTTCACATCAGTCAATTCGCACCTAAGGTTATGCGTGCTACAAATTAGTTAAAGCCTGTGAAATACACTATTCAATTACTATTCTCATGAACCCAGAAAGGCGTTTGTGTATGTTTGGCTTGTATAACAATGAAAAAAGAGAGAATAACACAAACGACATAAAAATTGTAGTCCTATATTATTTTTCCCCTTAACGCCACAAAGTCAAATGTTCTCCTTGTTGCAACACAATGCCAGACATGTCAAAATTATTTATGACATAACAACACATGTAGTATGTGTGTGTGTAAATGTCCACATAAATGTGTGGTTGCGTTCTAGGCAAAGTATGTATGTGATTGCGTACATATATGTATGTACGAATGAATATATACAGTGGCTAACCACCACAACATGCGACGACCATAAAACACTGGGGTTAGTAACTTTTCAAGTGGTGTAACAATGGCAAATTGAAAAGATACCCCTAAAAAGGAGATACTACAATAATAAGTACTTGTCCGTCGGTCTGTCCGATTGAACGGACAGACGACGGCCATGAATTAGTTTGTGCTTCCAGCTGTCTGGGCCCTGTTTACGCACATCCATGGATCACTAAAAATGGGTAATGCTTACACAGGCATGTATTTAGGCAACCAAACATATTGTTTGTGTCTATCTGCACAAAGAACACAGAACGAAATAAACACACACACACACACATTGACTCACTTACACACATGTGTATATGTCCTCACACCCAATCGAATGCTTGTAAACATTAGCATTGGCAAAACAAATACTCGTGTATTCAGCCGTACAATCATATTAAACACTCATATTCATAGCCGTATACCTCAGTCAGGATAAAATATACATCCCATGAGAGCCAGAGGGGAGTGATGAGGGTTAACGAATACAGCCCAAACTCCGCTATTATAAACAACTAGGATAGGATTCAGACGGGGGATATATAGGTGAAACGCACGCCTGCCCGTTTAACTTGATATGAAATGACAACAACAACAAAAAGGACGAAAATATTGACTAAATACTAAGAGAATTAAGGACTGAAGGACGAACAGACAAATCATGTATGTACATATTCTCATAATACGTAAGTATGTACATACGCACATTTATATGATTAGTTGAATGTGTATTTGTAATACAAAAACAAATTGCTGTGATGGGATCTATTGTTGTCTTGTTTGTTTGCGGGTTTTTACCTTGGAAAAAATTCAAACACATATGTGTGTGTGCTTATATGTTTCTATGATTTGATAACGATAAACGCTATGTTTTCATTTAGAAAGTCAAATGTGATATTAAATATCCTCTGTAAAGGATAATACAAAACATTATATGTGAAGTACAGTTAACAGGAGCTATTTCACTTGATTCGATCATCGATCAAGCTCAAAATGATTAAAAATCAAAATAATACGATACGTTATTTGTTACAGAAACCCAAAATAATACGAAAAATCTACAATTCTTCTGTATAGATAAGAGCTCTCAAAATTTGTTTGTTTTTATTGTTTGGCAATCCTTGACACTTTAACACTGAAAAATAACAAGTGGTTTTATTGAATTAAAAATTATTCTATAGTTTAGTTTTTATTGTTGTGTTAACAATCCTTAAATATATGAAGGACACTTATAACACTGAAAAATTACATGTGGTTTTATTGAATAAAAATTTCACCTTTTTGGCCTCGAATTTAAATAGATGTCTGCATGTACACTACATATATATAAGTACTCTTGAGTGTATTTACAGACTTCCATGTACATATGTGGCCTTTTTCATGCCCATAGAACGCGACATGCATGTCACGGACGAAATAATTACAACAACAATTTGTACAATTCTGACTGTTTGAGATTGCGCGTTGTCACCTTCTTTTGACATGTATGGCTGGGTGTTAGACGGTTAGTTTAATGAATAGAAGCTTTTCATTGTGAGAAAATGTGTTATATTTTATTTTTCATTTATATAGGAAAAATTTGACCGCTATATTTTCACTACACAAATTTAGAAATCTATAATAATTTTTAAAAAGAAGCAATTTGAAAAAATTTTGTACAAAATATTTTGATCAAAAAGTACACAACCATTTGTGTTTATAAATATTAGCAGCTAAAACTGAATAAAATACCAAATAAACTCAATCCGAACACACTGATATGTTAATATTAATAACAATATATAAATTACCATACATAATTTTAATAGTAGGTATTAATAAAAATTATACAGTAAAATCTATCCCGGCAACAAAAATTAGTTAAAATTTGTCAACTTAATAAGTTCTACTTTTTATTAAAAAAATATGAATGTAACCTATAATAGGTCCAATTTTCACTGTGTGTGACTTCTTCACTGAAGGTGTCGTGCTAAAATATTACACTGATACTTAATTCGTGCCATGTTACGATTTTAATAAAAAAAAAACTAATAAAAATTATGTATGGATTTTAAAGTCAAACAAAGACAAACAATTCGGATTATACTATCTATACCCAATGAGTTCTGAAATACAGTTTCCATTACCGAATAATGTGTTACTGTATATTGTTCTATCACAGTCCTAAATATACACTTTATACTACATTCCCATTTATATATGAAGCAATAAATTTTACCATTCTTCTTTAGCCAAGCGAAGAAACAATATTATTTTATAAACAATCCAGAAGATATTAATTTAAATTAGACATAAAATTTGTTTTTTCAAATTTTATATAAAAACAAAGAAATATATATATAATAGACACACTTTTTTTAAGTAAAACATTTGTTGGAATTTATTTTACATTTTTTGTTAAAGGATTTGGCAGCTGACAAGGTCACAGCTTACCGCACTGAATTTAAATTCGCTGCAAAGTTTATTTACATATCAAACTACAAAGATGACGATTGTCCAAAAAACAGCCACTATTGTCGAATCACACCGAAAATAGACACATTTCAGTGAGAGAAATCGATCTATTGTTTCCTAAAATCGATTTTATTGAAACGACAGAAAGAAAACAGAAAATATAGTAGTCGATCGATTCTTATTTATGGCCAACATCCAAGTGAATCAATCGCCTCTGACGGAGTTGGCTTCGGCTTCAGAGAGATAGGAGAGAGATTGGTGCGGCGTTTCATAGCACAATAACAAATGAACAGACAAAACAGCTATTCATTTGAGCCGCCTGTCTATGGAAGTGCCGTCGTCATCGTCGCTTTGGGTCGGTTGGGATGCCAGCGTGTGAGTGAGTGTGTCTGCTTATAGATATTTTTTATTATTATTACTAAACATAAACAGAAGGTAAGATTGTACATTTTTATTGACCACATAAGCTGATCGTGTTGACAACATTTTATTGTATCTCTCTTTGGGGTTTGTCTGTTGTTGTTTTGTATTTGTTAATGCTGCTGCTGATTTTGTTGTTGGGGAATTTTATTTTTTTTTTACATTCGACAAAAGTTATGGGTTATGTGTGAACGGGATTACATGGAGTATGGAATGGATGCTGTTTGATATAGAGTTTATGGCCGATGCTAACCAAACTCGCCGTCCAAGTGGTCTCAATGAGTACGATTGGCGTCGTTGTTTTGTTTTGTCAAGTATTTAAAAAAAGTGTTACGTTTTTATGACTTTTTTCAGGTTGAACGACAAAAGTGAAAAAAAATTTACATATTAACTCGTTGCTGCTTAAACAGGACAGCAACACGACATTGGGATCAACGGCAAAATGTGTCTAAATATTTTCCCACAAAATTAACCCACGAAACTTCTTAGTTGAGGAGGGGATAATAAAGTAATGGCAGCACTGGCATCGGACACAACAAACAAATTCCTATTAAACAACCAACTTGCGGATGCACTTTCCGCATCAAGTGACAGACTTAGATGCATATAAGTCTATCCACATAATATTACAACATTGTATGGGATTATCTCCGGTTTATATGTTATAATGCTTTTTTTGACCGCATAATGATCATAGTATAGCGCCCTCAAACCAGTCGCAGCCACCAAAACAAAAAAAAAACATAACTTTACTACTGTTTATCATCTTACCAGCCCATCTGACTTTAGTGGGGTTTGTTGTTGTTGCTTTTGAAAAGATATTGACTTTTTATGATTTCGATTCTCTAAACTTGTTTTGGTCTTTTGTTTTTGGCCAATAACATAAAATTTATAAATAATCTTAAGTTGACATTAATTTTTCTACAGCAGTTGGCCATTTGAATAACACACACAAAATGCCGCCAGAAATTAATACCAGCCAGCAAGAAGTCGCAGCCAATGCTACTTAAAAACTCCACAAAATTGATTTCATAGTTTCACTACACACTACGTTGGTACGAGGGCTGTAGGAAAAGTGGCACTTGTATTTTTGAAAAAAAAAAAAATAGGCAAATGAAAATGAAAAACAAGATAAATAAATAATTGTAATGTCGAATGAAAATATGGCGTGTTTCGTACAGGGTATTTATTTTAACCCTTTAGTTGCACTATATTATGTATGAAATATCATCTTTTAAGGTTCCCATTAAATCTTTGAAGGCGTTTTTAATCCATTCTACGTCACATTGCAAATGACTCAATCGCATCCGTAGGTTATTTTAAATACATTTAAGCATGTTTATGTGTAAAATTGCCAGATTAGATATGAATCTCCGATTTCACTCTAATTTCAAGAACATTGTCCACATATGTCCAAAGTGGCGTAGGGTACTATATAGTCAACCACGTACGAACTTACACCTTTCATAACAATTTTTTACGTTAGCTTCCAAATCTACTACGCTTTTCATATGCAAATACACGTAAAAATAACAAAAAATTAATGATGAAAAGATTTATAAAATATCTGAAATACAAGAAACAAATTGAGTTGCAAATCATAATACAAACAGACAAATGTTGGCATACGATTAACTACCGACTTGGCACACACAGTTGAAAAGTGTGCCCGTAACACCTGAAGCAAGCTATTGTCATTCTTTGGACCATAAAAGATGCGACCAGCTAGCAAATATATAAATGTAATGTGAGTTGAGCCAATGTCCTATACCCGATTATTTGGTAATTTTTTTACAAATTTAAAATCAATAACATGGACATTATAATTAAAAATAAATTTCGACAATAAAACCAACGATGTCCATTTATTATAGTAAAAATAAATATTAAGGGACCTAAACAATTATCGGTTCTTCTGTTGTTATTTAAACTGATACTCTTTAAAAATCCGAGAAAAACCTGATGTATTTCAGCTGTGTTGTTGTTTCTATTTTACTGTTGAACACGAACAACAAATGTAATATTAGTATAATTAATACAGGGTATCTATTTTTTCAATACACTGATCTGTATATTTTTATGCCTTGCAAATAGATCCCATTAAAAGTGATTCAGCTTGATCGAAAATCGAATTATATATTTAATTGATTTGCTGACGATTTACCAATTAGAATAATTTTTCGTGCCTATATCAATTTATTGAAAATAAAAATCTATCGAAATTATATTTTTTAAGTCTAAATGTTTGCATATACTTAAAGGTTAACAATTTTAAGTTTTTTTTAATGTTTCGCCTATTTTAAAATCACAACAAAATATTGAACAGATGTTCTTCAACCCATTCGTTATGAATATTAAAAAAACGATAATAAATTTGTATGAATATTCTATAAAAATTGAATTAATAATTACTTTATCTATTTTATAATGAAAAAGAATATCGCTAGACAGATGTTAATGAAATATCAATTTATTTTATATGCACCCTATTAACATGGGTATCAATGGATTTTGAAGAGAATCTTAAAATATATATATATATATATATATCGTACACCAAGATCATTTGGTTAAAATTTTAGAGGTATTACACTTATTTTTCTATAAAACAATAACAGGCATATCTTCTCTGAATATATGTTCTAACACTCTCCTTTTTACAATATTAATGTAAATTTTGCAAACATTGCATATCTAGCTGCAATGAGTTTAGTGATAGCCAATAGCCTTTACCTTCAAAATATTCCGTTTAAGATAATGAATCCATGAGCAAAATGATCATTTTACATTTATGGCATCCACAGTTTGAAAGACTGCCACCGGTTTCGACAGACACCAAATCATTTATGGCCAATAGCAGTCATATATTGGCCAAAACATAATGCAAATATGTTAATATTAAGCACTTGTCGAAAGATATCGCATGCAAATCCAAGTTTTGAACCGAAAATAAAAATGACAACGAGGACGAGAACCACAACTGTCAAATAAAATAATGTTCCGGGTGGTGTGTAAAATAAATTTTATGATTTCTTGGAGCTTTAAGTTGGACAGCGATGCACAACATATTGCTGATAATATGTGTCGTGTTGTTGGTATTGTTGCTGACAATTCGCCGTTTTACCACATTCGCCCGTTAAATCTATGCTATCACAATATTTGCATATGTCCATTTCGTCGTAAACTTGCTACGATTATATGCCGCAGTCGCCTCGATCCAAGTTCTATCCTCTTTCGAACACAGTTTTGTACGAATGTTTTTATTAAATTATTTCCTCTCTGGTTGGAAAGAAATGGTCAAGTTTTTTTCTTTTCCATTCTCAAGGACTGCTCGCCTGGTTATGTCTTTAAATTAGACGGGTGGTTATTGCAACATACATTTAGTCTTCTGTAAGTGAGTGAGTCTGTGTGTGTGTATGTTTGGGCAGTTAAGCACAACTCTAAAAATTAATATCGTGAATAAATTTTGCGAAAACATGTTGCATGAATTGACATTAAGTGTTAATGAAGTTTTTTCTCTGTATCTCTCATTCGTTAACTGCGCTCTCCAGTTTTTCTATGGTGTGGGGGTAGGAAACTAGCTTGTTATTTTATGACATCTACAGTTTTTATAGATGATGGGGGGAGTACTTGCATTGCCATACCGTTGAAGACCCCATGAAATAATATAATGTTCTGGATCAAGGTAAATTAGACAAGTCCGTCTTCCGACATTGTTTTGAAATGGAGTATACGATTTACTCGGTCAATTTTCGCGGAACTCCTAAGTGATTACTATTGGTGGTCAAAAATTAGTTTTAAGATTTTATACTGCTTGAGTCAGTTCCTGGTATTGGGCAATAATATGTATATATTGCATTGGGGTTTATCCATATTTTCCAATTTAAGTTGAAATAAAAAATCTACAAATAATGCTGCGCTTTATTTGTAGGCGCTTTGTAGTTTCGATTCGGCCCTGTTAAAATTAACTATTTTTTTTACTTTTTTCAGTCAAGATTGAAGTTAGCTGGTTGGATGGCAGTGTTACCTAGCGTTGTGTTAATTAAAATTCAAAAGAAAAGTCGATTCTCGTGGAAAAAATACAAGCACAAATCATAAAAGGGAGAATTATTTTACATTTTATAGGCAATTGCTGCTCTCTTAGTTCTCTTGTAAATAATAATAAATTTGAAACTTGTTAAATTGTCTTGCATTATGTATATAGTACGCGTGTATGTACATGGAGGCGTTCATATTAAAGGAACGTAGTCATGCACGATTATTTGCCAGGCGAACGGAATTAAATTGCAATTTGTAACTTTTTGTATACATCAGATAACCAATTTATTTTTGAACTTAAAAAATATCGGACTGATTTTGCTACATAAAAAATGTGCGTTGTTTTTTGTATTTATTATAAATTTGGGAAAAATAACTTATATAGCTCTTATGTTTTACATGGTATTTTCTATTTCTTATTTTCTAAATACTTGTCGGTGTGTGTGTGTAATTTTATTATTGCGTTCTAGCTTTGCGTGTTTAAAAACTATCTAAACATTTGATTATACTTTTCCACTTACACACGTATGTATCTTATTTCTAAGAATATTAAGATACACAAAATGCCACATCTCAGCGTCACTCCCCGTATCATGTCAAACTTCTTCTTACACTAAATCCCAACGCCCAAGATGCCATGACATTTAACATGAAATCAAATCCAAAGTCAATCCGTTTGACATGATAATCGCCGCTGACGCTTACACCGAACAAGGATTGTGTTTTCGAAATACCTAAGATTACAATAGATAACACCATGACCACATTTAAAACGGGCAGTACGACTGTAAGAGTCGGTAAGATGAAAAACCAACACCAATCGTTCTAACTTACACAATTTATTGAATTTTTCTCCTCCCGAACAATTTTATAATTTAACTAAGCCTTTTATCAAAAGGCGATACTCAATATGAAAATATTATTAATGCAACACATTTGGCTTGACCAGCAACATGTCAATAGCACAGCAGGAATGCTAGTGATCAAACGACGTAACATCCAGCCAGCAAATCTAAGAAAGAAACTGTCAGCATTAGATATTCCAGCATCCACTAAGCGCACGATTAGCCCTCCATATGTTGAATAATATTAATTTTTGAAATATTCATAATCGTCGACTATTGAATATTAATTAGACGACTTGTTTTGTTTGGTTATGGATATTTTAAACATAATTTTCATATTAATTTTACCCCAAGAAATCCCAATTCATTTTTTAGTTATTTATGAATTCGTTTTGACCCACTGGATGCTCAAGCAATACTACTACTCCGAACGTTTTGTCGTCCGTTTCAGAACTGAGGAAAATGACGACAGCCATTCGAATTTATCACCAAAACAAGCCCCAACAGCGAATTTGGTCGGAGTTACGCCCGCCCCTAAGTCGTAGTGGCAACATAAATTTTATCGAAGAAATTCAAGGCTCCAATTATTTATTCAAGCCAATAGAATTCGGTATGACACAACAACCATCATGTGAACCCACACAAATGAGATCATTTAACTTCATTGTATCTGCAGCATCGATCAGATGGCCAATTGTTGAACATCTGATAACGCACAAATGCCATGGCTGGGATGCGTGTGCCAAATACAAATTGGCTAAAATTTGGAAAACATCTTTTTGTGGTGACACGGCAAATGTCCAGCATCCAGATGTCCAGTATGGCGACAGTTTTGCTTCTTTGCATCCCCTGAGGGTGATTAGGTTTCGACGACCCTCATTATCGCTAAGGCGCTTTACAAACAATACAAGGATTTTGTTTTCAATTTTAGATTTCGTAATTGACTTACAAACCTCTACGTTGTTGTCTCTTCAAGGCAATGGTCCACCCAAGACCTTGGCTGTCGAACAAAGAAAACAACAAAAGACCACAGAAATCGGAGAAACAAAGCAGCATCTTGACTTGTGACAAACAACATCAAACAAACGAGAAATATATTTTTGTTATTTCATTTTTTGGCTATCTCACCTCAAGTGGAAGGCTGTTAGAAATCACACCTTTACTGTTTTATGGCCAGTTGCGCATGCGCCTTGTCTGTCCGCTGCGTTTATTATTTGCCTCGCAAACAAACAGACGGCTACTTCCCGTAAACCAAACTAGAACAATGGAAATGTGTAAAATCACAAGCATTTCGAAAGTCAGCATGATTTTTAGCAGGTAATTGTGAATTGTTAGCAATAGGGGACAGGGACATCTAATGGAAATGAAATTACCCTAGGTGCGCTCACACACAAAGCTAATACTGCTGGCCCAATCATTGCAACCACCACCGGCGGCGTTTGCCTTCTCGTATGAATCCGAAACAAAGGATATCCCTTCAAGTGGCCATTGTTCAGTGAAGCATCTCAAATCCACAAAATAGCCTTTAAGGATGCTTGCATGGATAACAAATGAGCCCAACTAATGCCTCTTTACAAATAGACACACACACACACACACTCATGCAGACGCACTGCTAGCGGACAATGTGTTAAATGCCGCTCGAGTATACTTTGAATCCTTTACAAGGATTTCCTCAGATTATGATTGTGTGTGTCTGTGTTTGTTTGTGACATAAGCATTTTATAGATAAAATTACCATGCCTTTGTTCAGCTCCCAAACACGGTGTAACTGACGATGCTACTTGAAGCGAAAATTCACACCATTGTAGCTGGTAATAAATACCAAAAAGGGGATTCATGGTTTTTTAGGCTGGTCGACCACAACGAACCGCCGCTGCATTATATCTCTTCACGTAGCATTGTAATTCCTCCCCCTTTTTGGTCCTTCCCTGTAGCAGCGATGATGATTATTAATATGGCAAAACACGGCTGACTGGGATGGATAGATGGATGGGTTTATGCTGCGGGTAAATAAACTCACACCCGTGTCCAACAATGCGATGCAAACAAAACAAATATCTCTGATGCCATTTTCCATGTGGAAGAATGTTAGGCTATTTGTTGTTTTTATGTTATTTTTATTGATGTCTAATAATATTTCACACGCATATATAGACATACACGATTTGTTTCCTGCATTCAATTGCAATTTGTTGCAACTATTATGCCGAGCCACGCAGTCAGTCCAGAATATACATTCGGAAATCGCAATGAGTTGACTTTATTAACACTATAACGAATTCTGAAGTGTTATGATCAATTGTAGTGTTTGTGTGTTGGACTTTTCAATATTGAATTTTAAAAATATCCTTCCTTCATGGGTTTTTTTACCAGAGGGCAATTTTGATTTAGCTCAACACAAAAAAATAAAGCGGTAACATGGCTCTGACCTTTTAGCTATGCTTACTATTCAAGAATATCTCTTAAAAATATGGAGAAAATTAAAAGCGGTAACAAGAGCGCTTCCCGAAAAAGAGTTTTTGTGGCTGCCGCACGCATTTATTGGTTTAATGGTTTAATCAAATCGGTTCCAAAATTACATTTTTTTATACAATCATATGATATGTATTTGGATAAATTCAATCGGTAAAGCTTATTCTCAATTTGGTTTTTTATTCGTATAAATCCAATAGATAATGTTAATACATGCCTGGACCGAAAATATTAGTTTTCAAACTTATTGCAATTTTTGTTTTCAGATTTTCTAGTGAGAGAAAATCAAGCCACCTCAAATTAATCATAAAATGAAATATATTCTTTCTTCTCTAAAGATTTAAAAACATTAAAAAATGTATTCTCATCTAAATCGAGAAAGGAGAACCGATACCAGCATTCCTTATTTTATCACCACCATCGAAAAATAAATAACAAAAAGCCAGTATACACAAAGACATACAGCCATAAAGACTAAAACAAATTAATTTTGGAAAAATAGTTTATCGAAAAATATGCAAGGGCGCTTACCTAAACCGATGTATGTTAAAACTAAAAACGCCATTAAACAAAAAATTTAATACTAAATTTCGGGGCTGGGAACTATATTCTTTGCAATATTCCAGATAATATATCTGTTATTACGATATCATAACAACATATATTCTGGTCTGAAGAATGAGCAAGGGTTTAGTTTTTGCAAATGAGAAAAACATTTCCACATACAATGAAATAAAGATAGTGTAAAGCGAATTGAAACCATATACCATAAATGAGATGTATTCAATATTTCTCATATTTGAATGTACTTCATAATACACCTAAGTCTGTTTTTACACGGTCTTTTTATATACGGTTTCGATATAACACGGTTTGAAAATTGAATATTTTTAATTTTTTTAGACGATTTTATTCCATTTAGCACGATATGAAATTTTATGTACTTAAATTTTTTTTTGTCAAATTTAATTTTGCGAAGTATGTTCATATCACAAAAAAGTATGTATGAAAGAAAAAAGTCTGAAACCATCGATAGTTTGCGAACATTAGCTTAAAGATTTAAGTGAATTCCCCTTTAGTGCGTACAAACAATTTTTACTGGTCAAAGCAAATGGGAATAGCGCCAATTTAGGGGAATTCTCTTTATGTATAACATCAATGTCTTTTTTACATGGCTTCTTCTGGAACCAACTACAAAAATACAATATTTTTAAAAAGGAAACAATTTCAATTCCAATAGGAGACATACAAAAAGTACATAAAAAACAATTTTTAGTTCCCATACAGAGTTTATTAGTATCCAGCTATAGACACAGGCCCCACCTACAGCCTTAGTATAACAACCCACTAGACTTGAGTATAATCGATTGGTTACTGTTTTGCTTAATTATTAATGTCATCGATTATTTGGACTCTTGAACAATTTAAATATGGAAATTATGAGTATCAACAACACCTTTAACTGATTATCAACGCTAATGAAATCCGATACACAATAAACCGATATCCAGGCGGCAATAAACAAAAAAAAAAAAACACAGAAACAGAAACATACGCACAGTCAGGCACACAAATCAAGTGACGATCATAATTTTTAAATGCGTAAGAAATTCGTGTGGGTGGTATTTATCATAAACATTTGGATTATCATCATCGTGTAACATGAATAAAACCAAAACCAAATGGAAAACAAAAATAACAACTCTACGAACATATCACCTCAGCACACACGAACCGACCGACCGACCGTCCGCTAATACTACCATCGAATGTGGGGAATGTGTTGAAGGAAATTAACAACAAATTGAAGCATTTAAAACTTATCAAAAAATACTCAGCGGGATGGTGGTGTATATAAGCGCAAATATCTTAGCAAAAAGAAACGATTAAGCACACACACTCATCTCCAATCGATTTGGAATTTGAATCGAAACAAACCGAAAAAAACGAAAAAACGCCACATTCATGCTGACAGATGCGATGGATGTCCGCCGCCGTCCCGACTGTAAATTTATAATAAAAAAACAGTGGAAATAACAACAACAACGGCCAATCTTATTGTTAGTAAAAGGAATTCAATCATTGTAAGACATCAAAAAAAAAAAATTAAAAAAAAAACAACTGGGTAAGACTCTTCGGTATGCCGAAAAAAAAAATTAAAATTAAAAAAAAACAGCACGATATGCATAATCGACGGATCAATGTAATACATGCCATATACTTACTACAATAAAAATCTACATTGTTTTGTTTTCTCTCTTTTTTTTTTGCTGTATCACTTCACTGGCAAAGTGAATTGAATTTACGCGATCTGATAAAAAAGGAGCCGACAACATCAGCCGCTTTTGACGAAATAAAAATGACTTGTTTCGATGGTGTTGAATATTTTCGACAGAATCACTTCACTCGCCAACTGTTGGTCTTGCTCTGCTGCCTGGCTCATCGTTGTATCGATTTAACAGATTGCCGGACAAAAAAAAAACAACAACAACAACAAAAAGAACACACCAATTCCATCCCCACCACCTCCAAACCACCTACAACAATATGATATTGCCGGGGATGCCGCAGACGAACACACTCCCGCAGCGAAGAACAACTTATTTTCTCGTATAGGCCCAATGCATTAAATGTTACTTGCCAATCTCCAGCTGGGCATTTCAAAGCGTTGATCTGCAAGACCCGCCTGTCAATAAATTTTTGAAGATGTTTTTTCCCCTCTTTTGCTTGACCACTCTTCCCATCCATCCGCTACCTTTATTGTTGTCATATTTTGTTGGGCTTTTATGATCGATCCATTGGGCCTCACAAATGAAACTATCATCGATGCATTTTCACCGATCGCCTTGACTTATTGCATTCATCAAAGCCATTTCTTGGCATTGGGTGATGATAGCTGCATGAATTGATCATGACTCAGACGTTCCGAAGTATTTGTTAATTGCTACACTATGTTGCATTTTCAAAATATTTGTAGTTTTTTTTTTTTTTTTTTTTTTGTTCAAAATTAACTGTTCTTTGAAATGAGATCTTTGCATTACGGTAGCAAAAGGAAACATCAAATCATATTTTTTAATAATAATATTTTAAATTCCTTTTTAAGTATGGACTGTATTGTAGCTTAAAGGGAAGCTACAATACAAATCAGTAATACGTTTTATATTTTAATTGAACAGTTTAAATGTAAATATATAACAAGAAGTGAGAATTAGTTTCCTTTTGGAATATAAATACATACATATATATTGGAAAGCATGTAGAATCCGATGATTTGTGTAATATAATCGGAGAACCACCAAAGAAAATATCACGAAGTTTTGCGTCGATATGACTTGAAATGGATTATGGGAAGCATATAGGAACATATACTATTTGCTATTTCAAATTAAAACTGCAGATAATAGTGAAACAATAAATTCAAACAGTTTTACAATATTATTTATTATTATTAAATATTATTATCTTGTTTCTACGCAGTTCTGCCCTAAATATGCGTCAAATTCTTCTCTTCGATGGGACCATTTTCATCTATGTCCTCTCCATCATATTATTTTAACTCTACGGTCAATAATTGGGTACATTCTGGGATGGTCCGTGTAACGAACTTTTAGTGTAAACGTTGAGAACGTCATATATTAATTGTAATAATAATATTATAACCATAAACAGTTAATTTAAAGGATATATATATATATATATATATATTTACATATATCTGAATATTACTTACTAAAACTGAAATTTTGTCAAAAACCTAATGGCTTTGGGCGGGTTTCTGACCTATGTATTGAAGGACCATGTCTGGGTCCATTTGCACCTTTTATTGGTTACAAATGCTGTAAAAATTTCAATAATGGAGATATTTGTATCAACTTTTGTGGAATCATTCTTGAGGCGTTCTTACTCATAACTGATAGAAAAATTTAAAATACTTCCATATATATAATTTTTATAAATTTTTATACCTCCACCATAGTATGGTGGAGGTATAATTTTGTCATTCCGTTTGTAACTCATCGAAATATTCATTTCCGACCCTATAAAGTATATATATTCTTGATCTGGGTAAAATTCTAAGACGATATAGCCATGTCCATCCGTCCGTCTGTTGTAATCACGCTATCTTCTGAAGGAATTGAGATAGGGTGATGAAATTTTTCATAGGGTTGTCTTTTGTCTGCAGGCAAGTCAAGTTCGAAGATGGGATATATCGGTCCACGTTTAGGCATAACATCGGTCCACGCCAAATTTCGGTATTTTGGGGTTCTTGGGCGCGTTTTTCGACCGAATTCACTGAAATTTGGTACATTGGGTTCCTATTGGGTACTAAATTTCACCACAAAAAATTATAAGTATAGGTCCACTTTTTCTGGTAGCCCCCATATAACGGTACCTCCTAATTTTCAGTATTTTGAGGATTTTGGTCGTATTTTTACACCGAATTGGCTGTAATTTTGTATTTTGATTTCTTAATAGGTACCAAATCTCTCCAAAAAAATTATGAATATAGGTCAATTTTTTTCGGATTCGCTGAAATTTGGTATTTTGTAGTCGTATATGGTAACAAATCTCCCTACCAAAAATTATTAATATTAACCCCCTTTTTGGCGTAGTCCCCATATAACCCCCTTTTTTATATTAAAATAGTTATCTGATTTGTTCTGCGTTTGGTTCTGTTGTAATCATTTCACCTGCGGAGGATAGAACGTAAGGTTCGATAATGTACTATATATGAACTATAGCCCGGATTTAGGCCTAGGCCTAGCCCCTGTGTGGGACGTACCAGAAGAAGTGGACCGATATTTCCCATCTTCGAACTGGAACAAAGTTTGGATGAAATCAAAATTTTCTGAAATGGATTTGGTCTAAAAAACGTGGGGTCTAGAACCAATATTTCGACGAGGCACATTTTCACTGTATCAAAGTGTATACACGTTCATTAGCCATAAGGCTGAGGGTATAAATATTCATTAAAAATTGTTGAAAATTGTATTTGGTGTACATTATGGTTTACATAATCAGTTTTTTAGAAAGTTCACTTTTTGGTATGTTCCCTATATTTTCATTTCAAGTACCTGTCAGTATATCTAAGGTGGAGGGTATCCAAAGTTCGGCCCGCATTTTCACTTGTTAAAATTATTACCTACGTAGATCAATAACTGTGGCACATTTGTACCCATTCAAAGTTTGCGCTGTGATTCCTTCCAACATTGGGCTATCATGCGAATTTTTTATAAAGTAGTCTTTGGGGAACTAATCTATATGAACGTACTTAAAATTATATATATAACCTAGATAACATGGGACCATCAGGGCGACTCGTAGAATTCAGCGCAACACATTGGTTATCCTTTGGTATACGGCGACTAAAACAATGATTATTGTTTTATATAGATTATCATTTTAATTCCTACATCTAGCTCAGATTCGTATAGATTAATTGATAAAAAAAAACGCCAAAAATATCCCACTTCTAAATGAACTATAGTGCAATATTTAAATGAATACAAATGAACCCGGTTATTTATTTTCATTTACTTTTTTGGTTATTGACCGTAGGGTAAATTATATTTTGTTTGCGTAGGTCTGTAATTAGTACGCAATTGCTTTTATTAATAGAAATAAATTTATTAACGTCTCTAAGATCGGAGTATTGAATCGTGCAAAAGACATTTTTTTTATTTTCATTAATACTTTTAATAAAAAATTATAGAAGAGGAATTTGTATGTTAGACCTTGAGAATGTCTTCGAGTTTCTCACACCGTTATCATATATAACAGTAACTCATCGAACTTTGAATTCATACCATTGTATAGTTATTCCACCTATTACAGTAAATGAAGTAAAAAATCAATATAAAATGTGTACGCAGTATACTTCATATAAACTAAAAATCTTCTCAAAAAACCATTCGCCGGTCAACACCGGTTTATCCAATTTCCATTTCTTTTTTATTATAATCCAAACGTAAATATTGTTGATACCGACGGTTAATCGCCACATGGGGACTGTAAAAACACTCACCTTCATTTTAAGTGCCTCCACAATTTTGGCGGTTTATAATCCACAGCAGAGATTTAGGTATGATAATTCCGAATATTTTGAACTGTCTACTTCCGATTTAGTAGGCAGCAGTGTTGAACTTATTTTTTCGTTTTAATGGGTTGAAACTTTGCACAGCCCTAATACACTTTTCCAATTTGTTGTTGGAAACTTTTCTCCATTTATCAATCAATCAATCAATCTTTTATCGACTTTTCTTATTGCAATTTCAAGAATTCCTTTATTCTATTAACTATTTATTTTATCCATGCACTTCTTGGGGGGTTCACAAAAATATTTATGTTTGGCGGTATGCAGGTTTTTTAATGATAAATCGCCACATTACCACAACAACAACCGCTTCGATTTGAATTTTTATGTTTCTTTTTATTTCAAGTATTTAATTTTAATTCACCATGAGATACGCGAACGCGGGCACAATAGATGGCCACGAAAATTGTTTGTGGCTGGACCTTTCGTACAGAGCTGCAGAGGAGCACAACCACGTCAAACACTAAAAAATTGATGCCATTCACACAGACCCTCCATACAAAACGTCGTTACAACGCAAGACCACTCGTTGGACTGATTCGAGCCAGAAGCTGAACACAAGGCCAACAGCATTCAGATGCGGCGGCAATAGCACTCAAATGGATTCGCTGTGGCCGAGTAGCGAGTAGCGGAGAAGTGGTTGTTATTTCTTGGCTTATTTTCGTAAAACAACAACACTGTGAAAACCTGTCTGAGCCAGCTAAGCAGCAACCAACCAACCAACGAATACCGACAACAACCATGATCACAAACTCGCACAGCCATTCATTCATTCATTCAATCAAACACCACCAACACTAACAACGACTAGCATGGAAGGCAACCAAAAAATACACACAACTTCATCCACCCAGATTAGTTGCAGTTTACAGTGAGTGCAATAGCTATGGGCCCGGTCGTCTAGTTAGGGTGGTTAGTGATTGGCAGATAACTGGCGAAGCGCCGCCTATTTTGGTTAAATACAAATGGAACGAGTTCTATTACTGGAGAGATCCATTTTGAGTGGAATTTCGTTGTTATGCTCTTCTTAGGATATTTCGCTTTGAGTGCGCAGCTGCCAACATTGAGTTCGTAGTCACGCTCCACACTCTTTACGGACAAGGCGAATCCAAGCAAAGTAATTTCGAACACTAGCGGCCAGAACCAAATCGACGCACTCACACTCTTGGGACATGAATCAGAACGCGAATGCCTAGGTATTTCGAGGTTTCAAGAAAATCTGGTCAAAGATGCAAACTGCCAACAACTGCTTGTAGTCGAATACAATCTTGTTTGGATGGCACTTGACCAAAACCAAATGGATCCAGCAACGCCCCTCGCGAACATCGCCATATCTTCAGCGCTGGCACCCCAACCAACACTCACATAGAGTCTTTCGTTGTTGAATATCGCACACCCCACGCTACCATACCAGCACAGAGCTTGACGCGATATTGCTGCTACATTGGCTGTTAGTCTGTTGTTGTCTCTTTCCATTCGCCTGAAGAAATGGGAGCTTTTCAAGTGTTTGAGATTACTCAAGCCCACACCACTTGTCAAAGACTTTTCAACAAGAAGTGTTTATGTATTTTTCGATACAAAGCTCGGTAAGTGCACCGTGCAAAGTGTACTTGTATTCATTGTGTTCATCGTACATACACACATACATACAAACGTAACGATATGCTTGGGTACACAGCATAGCTTAAAGCATAACAGCAACAACAAACAAACAACAAACACACGAAAATTCCGACTTCTTATGTTTTGGTAGCTCTTCCATTTTGCCGCATAGCTGTCAAACGTCAAGTACTATTAAAGGATTAAAAACACAAATTATGGATCAATGTTTGTACAAGCTGCCTTTGAGGTGGCATTTTTTCAGCTCTCCACATCCGCCTCACAAGGACTTGAGACTTTATTTACGTTCTTTGTTCTTTGTGTTGGATGCATTTATGAGCTGATGATTGCACACTTAGTTGCATTATCGGGGTATCTTGTGTGTCTGTCAGCGTCTTCCACGTTGCACAGTGGTATAAAATGCAGAGCTAGTTTGCTGAAAATAAAGCGTCATGTTTTATTGTATGTTCATTCATTATTTCGATAAGCATAGCTAAGGGAGGACAATTTTACTACATTTGTGAATATTTTTGGTAATTTTTTTCTAAATAGAGATCGCAATATTAAATATTGTGAATATTGAATATTGCAATGACATTGATATTGCTACCAGGATATTTGTGATTGCTAATGAAGTATATCGGTCCACGTTTTAGTATAGCTCCAATACAAAGGTCCAGCGACCTTTCCGGTATTTTGAAGCTATAAGCTGCATTTTCCAACAGAAAAGCTTCTATTTTGGCATGTTGGGGTTTTGAAGTCTGACATACATCTTCACAGGAAATGATCATTATAGGCCCATGTCTTGTTATAGCCCCTACATGAAGGTCTCTCCCAATTTTCAGTATTTTGTGTTTTATAGCGACACTTTCCAACCGAAAAGACTTCGATATATATATTGGCAAACTTAGAGATATATATACCTATGCAATATAATCAGATATCATCATCTGAAGGCTACAACACTTCGTTTCTTACACGATCTCCTTTTCTAACGTTCTCCTTCTAATTTCATACATATATTGAGTGACACAAATAAGTTTAAAATAAGAATTTATTTGCAGAAATAGTTCAATTCACATCTTCACATTGCCTACCGGTCAAATGACCACTTTTTTTGTGCAAATTTAATAGCGGCAACAATATCAAAGTATTCGTCATGAAATTTGGTCCAACTGATTTTTTTGTTACTAGAATGGTCATTGTTGAATTTGGAAGAAATCGGTTCAGATTTGGATATAGCTCCCATACATATATTTTCGTGCGATTTAAGGTAAATGGTAAATTTGTCGATTTGCACGAAATTTGGTATAACGTATTGAATTGAGCCTAGAATGATGTCTGCCAAGTTTCCAGAAAATCGGCCCAGATTTAGATATAGCTCCCATATATAGTTTCGTCCGATTTCATGTAAATGGGGCACCAAAGTCCCTATATATCTTTCGATTTGCTCAAAATTTGACACAACATACTGAATTGAGCCTAGAGTGATGTCTGCCAAGTTTCGTGAAAATCGGTCCAGATTTAGATATAGCTCCCATATATATTTTCGTCCTATTTAATGTAAATGGTGCACCAAAGTCCATATATATCATTCGATTTGCACGAATTTTGGCATAGCATACTGAATTTAGTCCAGAATGATGTGTGCCAATATTTAGATATAGCTCCCTTATATTATAGATTGATTTTAAGTAATTGACGCTCTAAGGAACCAATATATGGCTGATAGGAACAAAACATACTATAATTAGTATAACCTATCCGGTGACAAGTTTCGTTGAAATCGGTTCATATTTGGATATAGCTTCCATATATATTTTCGCCCGATTTTAAGTAAATTGTGATTGACATCAAATTTTGCTCAACGTACAAAATTGAGCATATAATTACGTAGTTGCGTTTTCGGATGACCTATTGATATTTGACGAATGTCATGTTTATGGATGGATCTAGGTAGATTCACATTTAGATAAATATCACATGTTTTCTTTCTTTGAAAACACTAATCTTTCTGTGATATTTTGCCCTAATTTTAAGCAAAATAAAGGTACTATTTGCTTTAAAAATTTCTCTCTTTCATCTGAAATGTTGTCGACATCAATTTTGCTCACTACATGTTGAAAACAGCACCAGCATTTTTCTTTTTGTTACCATCTTTTTGCCATATTTCAAAAAGATCGATTTTTTTATACGGAGGTTGCCTAGAAAAAGAGGCATTACATGCAAAACCCAAAAAATCGCAACTTGAAACAAATTTAAATTAACTCATTACTTATCACTTAATTTATGTGCAAAATTTCAAAGAGGTCATATCGGGTCATTTTTAATAGCTTACTGAAAGTCAATCTATCAAATTACTTTATATCTTTAAAGTCTTCATAGACTAAAGGGTTATTTTCAAGAATAGTGTCGCAAACATAAAAATGTTTTGATTTAATATAAATATGCTCACTTCTATTTATATTTTCCATTTTACACTAATTAATTATTGCAAACACAATCGAAACAATACGCACTCAAAGTTGACTCAGCCCCACAGAAATATAAGCATATTTATAGAATACATTGTATTGAGCGACTTGCACGGCCAGCTGTGTAACTTTGATTTTTTTCAATTTTGCACAGAAAAACCGGTCATTTGACCTATAGTGCATTGTTTCGAAAAAACAAATTGAATGCTTGAGAAGCACACTTGATGCGGACACCATAAATCGCCTATAACATCAAGAAGAGTTTTGAAATTTTAACATCAAGAGAGAAATTCTTGAGTTGTGGGTTCGTATCAAATAATAAAAAAATTCATTGTTATTGATACCGAGAATGGAAAGCTTTTTATGAAATATATTACTGCGTTGAACGAAAAATAATAGGGTGATTTTTTAGCTATTAACAAAACTAAACACTGACTCATACCAAAAAATTTAATTTTTATTTTTTCCTGAAGAAAACTGTTGCATTTCACTTTAAATAAAATAGTCATTATTAGCAAACTCATAGAAAACTTTTTTTAAATATAAATATAATTTTTATACATGCTGCCTCAGGGCATAAGTGTCTGCCTTGCTGGATGTTGGGCACGACACATTGCACATGGCAATATTGTTTCGAAGTCTAAACCAAGATGAATGATGAAGAATATCAGACCATTCCTACAAGTACCTCCCCTATAAATGGTCAAAATGTTGCTGAAAAATAAATATATATGGAATGGATTATCCGTTTTGATCCAAACTTAATATTTTTACTAAACCCATATCTTGTTCAAAGATGGAAATTAATGGTTCGCTCCTTCTGGTGTTTGTTGATACATGTTTTAAGAATCAAATACTTTAAAATTGTAAATATTGATATATTTTGAAAATGGTTTCAGTGGATCTACTCGCCCCACATAACTTTAAAAATTCTTAGAGTCAAATTTGCTCACAACCGTAAACATAGGCATATAATATTCAATAATGCGATATGAGGGGTAACAAATCCCCAATGTATGATCTTTAAATTAATATTAAATTTTTAATATGTATATATAGTTATAAAATTTGAAATGAGTCAAATTGACTCACCCCGTAAATCTAGTGTTAAAAAACGCTCATACATTTTGTTTCACCTTCAAATATCTTCAGTTAGGTTTACAATATCAGTCGATATGGAAAATTTATAAAAAAAAAATGAGAAACGAAATGAATTTTTTTCATTTTTTTTTTTTTTTTGAGTCCTGGAACTGGTTATTTCGACCATTTACATACTGCAATAGCCAAAAATAAAAATGCTTTTGAATAGAAACAGGAATGTGCTACAATTTATAGTTCTTTACTTATTTGTGATTGTACTTTTTAGGACAAATAAACGGGGTAACCCTTTAAACCCTCGCATGTCATTATTTAGGCACTTAAAAACATCATTAAAACAATATAAGTTTTAAAGTGCGTTTAGATTTACGAAATCCACTCGATCTCAAATGCCAATTCCATAGCGTATATATCTGGTGGAAAGGTTTAAATTTGGTTTCTGATACTTCAGTGAACGTAATTTTGGTGCGGTTATATAAACCCACGAGTACTTGACAGATATTCGTTAAATTCTCTTCATGATTACCAATCCGCAGAATAATAACTCATTGCTCATTTAGCAGACCAATAAAGTCATCAAAATCTTATCAACAAATTAAATGTTTCACATTTAATAACCCTCCGAAATAAAAGGTACATTAGAAAGGAAAACATGACATTTAAGAAGATAATATGATCTGTTGTGCATACATATTTTCATTGAAAGAATAAGGGATGAATTATCACGCACACACCCCCAATCCAATGTCCAAACAAAATAAGTCATCAACTTTCTTTCTTAACTACAGGCCAAAATGTTTGGTCGGTTTCGTTGCGGTACCTACCACTACCGACAACAGGTGAACACAGTGCAACCACACGAAGAAAGGCAATCTGTCGATGATGATTTTTTTTTTTTTTTTTTGTTAACCGCACATTTATCCATGAGATCAGATCGAAGGCAATTCTTGTAAACTGGTGAGACCGAATAAGCAGAAAATATCTAAAGTGAAACAATGCAACAAAGGTCTCTAATATCTAAAAAAAACTTGTTCTGTACGTGTAAAAACATAAATCTTCTAGAAAAAAGAACAAAAAATATTGGATTCTAGTAGACACATTAACGATAGATTCCTCTTGACGACATGTTACAGAATGTCTGGACCATGTTACACATTTGATGACCTGCAGTAATTTTCGCTGTTTTGTGGCAAACTAGGATGTTTCCAATAACTATTAAATTTTTGTTATATATCTTTCACTATATTTGTTTTTCCACTTGAATAGAAAGCTGCAAGGCCCAAGATCACAAATTGTAAATCTTTTTTATGATTTCTTTTTACATCTACAGCAAAAACCAAATTTAAGAAAAAAACATATTTGTGAATAAACAAAAATTCGTTAGTGAAAGGATAATGTCCTGTTGTATTCAATGTACTCCATCTGCCTGCTGGGAAAATTTGAAGCAGTAAGTTTATTTTAATTGAAAATTGCCAGATACATATAGTTTTATCCGTGTTAAGTTTTCAATTGACTCACACCTTATAAGGAACAGAGGAACTTCTACATCTTCTCGTTACAAACGTACCCGACTTCTCTGTTCCATAAACTATACACCACATTCATAGCTAATTGGGTCGAATGCCGTGTGCCATGATTGCTTTAAATCGATTCATTCATTAAACGGCATTTACATTAGAACTTTTTGCAGTTTTATGAGGATTTATTTGACAAACATGCAATGGAAACCCACTGGTTTAACTATATCCGGTAAACGTACTATTAAATTTGTATGGGTAGTTTTCTTTTTAATTGAAACTGTGATTTTTCCAAAACTATTTACAAAAAGTTATTAAAGTATTACGCGAACTGTAAACTTTTTAGCAAACGATATTGACAGTTTTCTAAAACTGATCAGGAAAGTTCAAAGGTATAACTGTGTGCCACAAAGTGGTAAACACATTGACCATCTGATCGTGAAACATTGTATATTTTGATAACTTATTTAAGTCGACCATTTATCGAAGGCGTGTGACCACAGTAACCATACCTATGCACGAACATACATAAATACATCAAATGACAGTCACTTACCTGAATTCGTGCGTCCAGACGTACACACACGCACACAGCATTCACAGGGACAAGTGAAATGTCACAGTTTGGTATTTGACAAGGGTCAACCTGTTGACCTGTCATAGAAAATAAATTTGTTGTGAATTTCCCAATGGCATCTTACAGTGCCACCAAATGTCTACACCTTCGCATAGCTGCATCTTTGAGGGCAATACCCAGATGCCCAACAATGGTAATAGATGAAAGGATGACTGCGACACTGTCAAGTGTTCCACGCACTTGTCTGTGGCCAGAAACATGATTTTCTCAATGTTGTCTTCTTTGAAATCTCGTAGAGGCTACCCTTTTCAGTCGGATGCTAGTAGTTGGGTAACCGATAGATGCATAGATAGCGCCCAAGCAGTACAAATGTATTGGAAATAGCGGCCGAAATCAAATGGATTGAGATTGGCCCTATCGCCGCGTCTCATTGTTACTGGTGACATTTAAAAATATGGGTTGGTAAATGGAACGAAACGAAATGGCCTCTGTTTGCCTGCTGTTTTGAATCAATTGATGGGCATTCATAATTCAAATTTATTTACATTCGAACTTACAGGTAGTCTAGAAAATGTGTATTGTTATTAAAATTTGTTGGTGGCACGACTGAACAGATACAATTTACTGGCTATACAAAGATGCATTCGATTTCGGTGTGCATTTTCAAAACAAACCACCGATAGCAAGTCATTTGACGAATTAGTCTAATACTTTCAATAAACTTGGTTGGTAAAAAAAAAAAAAACATTTCTAAAGCAATTTGTCATATTGGCCTCGGCTATCGTAAAGGTTTTAAATATATGTACACGACAAGGACTACCATAGACATTAGGAATGTTCCATCCCAAGACTATGAGCTCCATTTTGTCGCATAATGTAATTAATGAATGAAGTTAAGTTGCAATTCAGGTGGTCTTACATTTTTCTACTGATCAAGGAAATTTTAACACATAAGATAATAATAAATCGTTATTAATTTCATTTATTACTAGCTGACCCGGCAAACGTTGCTTTGCCTTATAACATTTCCATCAATACAAAAAAAGAAACAAAGCATAAAGGAAATATGAATTTTTCAATAGCAATATGAAATAATTGGGCATATTTTATTATTTTTCCAATTTATTTCTCGATTTTGTTTAGCTCGCTATGTGATATGGACTCGACGTATTGGGGTAATACGGCCTTACAAAACATTTCGCCATAGTGGGGAATTTGAATATTTTTGTACGCCTCGTTGGAATTTAGGTAACGTTGTTATAGACCCAAGAATTAAAAAAGGCACAATATTGCCTCTTATAGTATACCGATGTATCTCGACTGCCATTATAATTTATTATGAATCATTCGTCGTTTGTATGTAGGTTCTGCAAAAAGACGACACCTATCGGATAGGGTAATGATCGGCTAATATTTATGGGATCAAATGGGCCAACAAATTTATTTTTATCTTTTTTCTGGTCCATCTAGAGATCTCAATATGCTCTGGAAATAACCATAGATGTTCTCATGAATGAAGTGGTTATCATTTAAATATATACTAAAAATTATGACGTATATACTCGGATGTATGAATTGAATAAAATATCGTGCCGAACGTTACAACATGTTTAAAGTTCCAGGTGACACCTATAGTTTTCGGTAACGACTGGTTAATATCTATGGGATAAAAGGCCATGTTTATAATCCGAAAGCCTTTCTACTTTGTTATTATTATTAGAGACACAAATATGGGCAATTGTCACTGAAAATTTAAATCTATTCTGCTCCGCTCACTTGTTCTATTTTGGGTAAACAAGTAAAAAACTGTCAGTTGGTGTTTCCGACAAATATATACCCTTAACCTATGGATTGCGGAGGTCTACGGAATTATTCTCTAGGTGGATAATTTTTTTACTTGAGGTTGATAATTTTTTTTTATTAAATTGTGACTGTTTGTGGGGGAGGTATAACAGATGATGGTAGCCGATAATTGTCCCAAATTTGCCTTGTTCAAATTGGATATTCCATTCGCCTAATATTAGGTTTATAAATACAGAACATTTTGACACTTTGTGGGGATGTACCAGAAGAATTGAACTGATGCATCTCAACTTTGGACTTGATCTAGGCTCAAAATATTGATCCTTTCATAAGGCTGAGTGTATAAATATTAGTAAAAATTCCTGTTGATGTTTATAGTTGACCTAATATATATTGTTAATGTTTTGATGATGTTTCGGCTAAACGTCAATGAAAAAAACGTTTGTTTATGTTTTATTTAGTTTTTGTTCTTCCAATATTTCTATTGTCATCTTCATAGGGTACTGAATTAGGTCCAAAATTATATGTGCTAAGTTTCAAGAAAATCGGTTCAGATTTAGATATAGCTCCCATATATCGTTTTCTCCGATTTAAGGTAAATGGTGCTCCAAAGACCGTATATATCTTTCGATATGCGCGAAATTTTGCATGGTGTTCTCAATTGAGTCTAGAATGACGTGTGGCATACTTCGACTTGTGCCATATTTCACCCATATATATTTTCGTCCGATTTAAGATAAATGGTGCACCAAAGATCCTAAATATGCTTCGATTTGCACGAAATTTGGAATAGCGTACTGAATTAAGTCTAGAAAGATGTATGTTAAATTTCGTACAAATCGGTTCAGATTTAGATATAGCTTCCATATATATTTTCGTCCGATTTTATGTAAATGATGCACCAAAGCCCCTAATTATTTCTTCCGATTTGCACGAAATTTTGCATAGTATTCTGAACTGTGCCTAGAATGATATATATCAAGTTTCGAGGAAATCGGTTCAGTTTTAAATATAGCTCATAAATATATTTTTGTCCGATTTCAGGTAAATGAGGCACCCAAGTCCCTATATGCATGAAATTTGGCACAGTGTACCCAATTTAGTCTAGAATGACGTGTGTTAATTTTCGAGAAACTCGGTTCAGAGTTAGATATAGCTCACATATATAGTTCTGTCAGATTTAATGTAAATGGTGCGTCAAAGTCCCTAAATATCCTTCGATGTGCACGAAATTTGGCATGGTGTACTCAAATGAGTCTAGAATGACGTGTGTTAAGTTTCGAGGAAATCGGTTCAGATTTAGATATAGCTCCCATATATATTTTTATCCGATTTAATGTAAATGATGAACCAAACTCCCTATATAACTTTCGATTTGCACGAAATTTGGTATAGCGCACTGAATTAAGTCTAGAATGATGTGTATGAAGTTTCCTGAATATCGGTTCACATCTATAGCACCCATATATATTTTCCAATTTAAGGTAAATGGTGCGCCAAAGTCCCTAAATATCTTTCGATGTGCACGAAATTTGTCTTGAAACTGAGGTTTGCAAGTTTATAACTCGAAATAAGAACATATTGCATATAATTTAAATTCATTTTTGTAAAATGAAGTGTTCCTGTCAAAATCTTAAAATATTGGTAATAAATAATAAGTTTCGTGGAAGCTGTGATGGTGGTAATGTAAAGAAATGGGTGAAAATGTGTTGAAGCCAACGAGTTTTTTTGAGTTCCTTCCTAATTTGTGGCTAAACAACACAACGCACGTACATGTGATCAGTGAATAAGTTGCAGAATACCCCATCGACAATATGGCTCTAATGTATGATTTTTCGATATAATCACTGCATCCACCCAAAACGGATGCTGAGATTTTGAAGCCGGATTTTCGGTGTTTTTTGAATATTTCTTATAATCAGGACGCGCATCCAGATACTGGGTTGAACTGATTATAGAATCGTGATTTTGCTTCGTTTAGTGCATATCTCATGAATGTGCGAAAGACGAAAATTTGGTGCGTAAATTTTTATAAAAACCCTATTTTTTGAGTCTAAATTTAAGAAGATCCACTCAAATGTCATTGAACCTCGCGTAATTTTAGTTATTTTTTTACGCGCTGAATGTTAATGAGCCCAGCCATGTTCAATTCCGCCCAATAAAACGGCGGATATAGGTACCTTGAAAGTGCGAAAAACTGCAAAAACTTATTTTGACTAATTCGGGTATATAATCGCGTTTTTCTTCGAACTGATTTTACCTACATTCATGCTTGTATTATGATATTCGCGAATCTGTGTGAAAATAGGTCAAAAATACATCGATACGCGAATAATATGCCTATTTTATCAACAATTGATTGTGGCGGCACATCCGCGGTTCTTAACCAATTGTTTTAAAATAGATGTAATTTTGTGTTTTTCATTGAAGAATACTGAAATCTGATGCGCATAAAAATCTCATGCCTCATTTTTAGCCATTTTTATGGTTTTTGCACAGTAAACTGCATCGAGCGGCACACTTTGGCCACAAATGAAACATCGAAAAATTCATAATTATTGGAAGAGATTGATTCGGTTTTACGAAAACCGCATGCGCAACAAATGTTTTCCACGAATACGTAAATTGCATGCTTTTCAATATTGACCATTTTTATATATTGTAAGTGCAATATATTTAGTAATTTTAACGTCGAAACTCTTATTAGATGAATCAACGAATATTTAACAAACATTTAAAAAAAAATTGGAAAAATTTGAGTTATCGTGCCCGCCATTCGCTAAAAAATGTTTAGAGAAAATCGCGTTTAAAGTTTGAGAAGCCCTTCAGCCGTCACTTGATGCTGACACAATAAATCGGATATATCTTCAACAGTTCTTGAGATTTTCACTTGAAATTTTGTAGAGACATTCTTTAATCAGTGTAGATTCGAATTATATCAACAAAAATTTTGACCCCGAGAATGGGGGGGTCCCCTTAATTAAAAAATTAATTTATTTTATTTTCAGATATCTTCTATGCTTCTATTTGTTTTTCGCGACTATTATACCGTATTTCAATGCGATTTGACAAGTATGCAAAGAAAACAAATGTGTGTATCCATTTATGAAGAAATTCGCGAATTACAACAAATAGGAATCAACGTAATTTATATTTGAAATACAAGATTTAAAACCGCTATAACTTTTGCGCTCAGCATCCGAATTTGTGAACGCGAACAGATTTCTAATCAGCATATATTTCTTAACCTATGTACCAAAAATCATAAAAGTGTTCGCAAAAAAAATTTTCAAATTTTTTTAATGGAATTTTAAAAGAATTTTGTAATTTCCCATATAACTCCCATATATATTTTTATCCGATTTTATGTAAATGATGAACCAATGTCCCTATATAACTTTCGATTTGCACGAAGTTTGGAATAGCGCACTGAATACAGTCTAGAAGGATGTGTGTTAAATTTCGTGAATATTGGTTCAGATTTAGATATAGCTCCTATATATATTTTCGTCCGATATCTTTCGTTCAACTTCATGTCAATGTTATTTCGAAAAGGCGACGTCTGTTAGGAGACTATGTAGAATATACTCAAAGTTGTGAACGGTATCGTATAGTCGGTCCAGTCCGACTTCCAACATTCCTTATTGGTTAAATCTTAATTTTTTGGGCATAATTGTTGATTTTTGGCACTTTTTATGGGAAATTGTGGGCGGAAAAAAATTTTAGCGGCAACACTGATTATGGTATTGAGGTGCATACCAGTTAAAGGCGTGGGAAAATTTACCTTTTAAGAATCCACAATGGATCACTCGGTTATTTAAATATTAGTTTGGGGAAAAATAAATCCATTATTTTTATATGAACTATAGGACTTTATTTAACATGCTTCCGAATGTCCAAATATGCACCGTTTTGTTGTATGATTTGTTGCCATTTTAAAGGTAACTTCATAATGCCTCTCTCGTAGATGTCCTGCTCTCTATTTCCAAAAAACTCTAGTAGTCGATTTTCATAATCCTCCCTAGATACAAATTTTTTATCATTAAAGAAATTTTGCCATGCAAGAAAAAGATGATAATCGATTTGTGCCAAGTCCGGACTGTATGGCGGATGCATTAAAACTTCCCAAATAATCTCCCGAAGTTTCTGACGAGGCACTGTAGAAGTGTGAAGCCTAGCGTTGTCCTGGTGGAACACGACCCCTCTCCTGTTGGCCAATTCTGGCTGTTTCTGGTCAATTGCTATCTTCAAATGTTCCAGTTGTTGACAGTAGAGATCCGAATTTAGCGTTTGGCCATATGGAAGCAACTCATAATAAATAATCCCCTTCCAGTCCCACCAAATGCATAGCAGAACCTTCCTGGCCATTAGTCCTGCTTTGACCATGGTTTGAGGTGCTTCACCGCTCTTTGACCACGATCGTTTCCGCACAGGGTTATCGTATGTGATCCAGTCTATCTCATTCCGTTTGGGCAAGGCTTCGCAGGTGGAAATTCGATCCATTCTATTTTTTTCTGTTAATTGGTGTTGTACCCAAACATCGAGCTTCTTTTTGAAACAAGCTATGTTTAAATGGTTTAAAACAAATTTATGGCAGATTTTTAGCTCCTGTGTGATGTTACGACTTCTAACATGCCACATTTAACATTTTTAAAACCTACTAAAAACAAAATACCACCTTCAACAAATAATTGTTAAAAACATTAAACACTTTAGACTCTAAAGTCAATAGCATTTTTGAGTTTGATAAATGCGTACAAATACTTGTTGTGGTAAGAGGCGTAATATATATAAAAACGATGTCCTAGAGTTGACATCGAGAGGAGGAGTTTACCGGCATAATTATACAAGATAGTTTCATGTTAACTTATAATTTCATTTTTTTTTTTTTAATTTTACTTTTGCCAACATTCAGCTTTCAAAAGACAATAGAAAATTTTTCGCTTTCACATTCTCGCCTCATTCTGAATGTATAGGGAGACGCAAAAATGCGAGATGCGGATTCGAGTTTTCGAAAATGGTGGTTGAAAAAAAGATTTGTGTTGCCATATTGTAATTTAAGTTGTAATGTGTGTGGTAATATTGTAATTTAAGTTGCAATGTGTATTGCCCCATTGTAATTTAATTTAGTAATATTTTTTCAATATTTTATTTATTGATGTTTTATTTAAAATGTTTACTTTTTATTGTTATTCAATACAAATGTGAAATATTAATAATCCGCTGTATAAATGCTTTGTAATTAAAATAAATTAAAGTTTAAAAATATGGCAACCTACAATATGGCTTGTGAAACAGCTGTTCATTGTTTTGATGCAATTTGGTGCAACAACTACAATAGATTACAAACACAAGAACATTTTTTATGATGGCAAAAACACAACGAATAATGGGAAGAAATTTGCGATTTAATTAATTAATTCACAGATTATTATTTCACTACGTAATTGTGTGCCTTTTCATTTAATTTCGATATTTTATCTCCACAAGTTCTTAAAGTGGCCAGATATGATTTGCTCCTACTCCGTTATTTCTTCCTTCAGATCATGCACACGATAATTTAAAATATATATATATATATATACAGTATTTTTCGGTTCGGTTTACATACATATTTGACATAATTTGTGAAAAAGACTAGGTGCATCTCTACTAATTCAAACATATGTTTATTGCTAAGGAAAAACTGCGAGAAAGCGTAATTTGTATTTGACATTGGATCTTTTTAAATCATTAGTAGTTGCAATTATTCGTGATTACTGTAATTGAACAAACTATTCAATTAAGCGGGTTCGGATAATTGGTTCCTCGGTTAATTGAACAAAAATTTGTGCAAATTTTAATGTGCAATTAACCGAAAAATACTGTATATATATATATATATATAGGGGAGAGGGGGCACCTTTGAACAGCGCTCATAAAATCTTGGTTTAATATTTTTCCGACCCACAACCACATTTTTGTATATGACAATCTTGTTTTCTATATGCGTAAACCACTTTGGCTTGCTTTTTCAGTTGTCGAAAAATTGTACATGGGTGACCATGTTTTCTCAGTGTCATTGTAAACTTTTATTCGTTTGGTTGTAAGGGCGCAGGAAGAATTCTGTCATAGTTTTCTTTCGTCAAACAAATTTTTTGCATTCCAACAATCATTTCAAACACAACTAATGTAATTTCTTTCATATATATTTATTACAAAAAAAGGTATTATAAATTTCCGAAAAATGCCATGGGTGTGGCACCTTTGAACATGCCGATTAAACTCGAGTAAAAAAGGAGTTTTTAACTTTTGGCTTCGATTTCTCAAAATTTTAAATGGGCTAATAAGATTACGAAATTTACAGTATTTTTCAACATATTAATTTTTGTTTTTAAATCATTTTATGTTTTAAGAACTTTTGATTTAAATTTTTTAAATTTTGAACATTTTTTATATATTTTTTAATGAATTAATGTAAAAAACGATGTCGTTCAAAAATGCCAACCCCTGTTCAAAGCTGCTCCCCTGGGGGGGCAAATTTGGTTTTTTAATTTTTTTTTCTTGAGAGGCTGATCCTCATCCAATATGTCTATATTTGGCCTCCAAAATGCATCGAACTCGACTTAAATATTCGTTATTACCTTTATACATTTCGTGGCAATATTTGGTTCAGCATGCATCGTTATCAATAGGATTTCCAATGGCATTTTATTTGTTGTTTACCAGTTAAATTTGCATACAATCATTTATAATATTCTAAACCGTAATAGAATAAGTATTGTGTAAATATTTTTCATAAAAATATTTATTACTTATGTTTTTGTAGTCAGCTCCCTTTGAAATTTTAAATTTAAATTAGGTATTCTGTAATCCAGAATACCTAATTTTCCCCCTAATTTTTCCGGCCGAGGAGATCATCAAATATCGAAAATTCACACTGGCCATTTTCAAATGTACTAAGCCGACTGCGCAGCCGACCAACAGATAAATAATAAATATGTGTGAAATCCAAGCAAATCAATGAATGGGAAACGTTGAATGAGCAACAACCACCAAATGGACGGATGTAGCGTGCACGAATTGTCTGACAAAGGTATATATCGTCGTCGTCGCCGCCGTTATGGTTGCTGTTGTTGTTGGTTGATATTCCCATGGTTGAAGTAAATAAATAAAACTGATGTACGTGTTCGAACGTCGTTATGCGTTACGTTGTGACGTAGTGCATATTATAAACCAGTGAGCGGAGCAGTATAGTCGGACGGGGCCGACCATATGATACCCTGCACAACTTTCACGAAAATCTAACTTTGCGCCCTTTGCACCCTCTTGACTCCCAACTAAAGGTCAACAAATATTACTAATATTCAGTAGACGAGGGCTGTACTTGTACAGATTCTCTTTACCGTAGGTTATGTTGTGATGATGGGCTTTCAATTGCCAAAAAAAAAACCAGTAAGGAAAGTAGTAAAGTCGGACGGGGCCGACTATATGATACCCTTCACCACTATGGGTATATTAAACAGGACTATTGACATGAAATTGGATGAAATAAGATATGTGATATTTATCTAAATATGAATCTACGTAGATCTATCCATAAAGTATGTAAATCGACTTCAAACAAATATAAATGGGTCATCCGTTGGGCTATGTCTGTACTTCTAGAAAACGCAACTACATAATTCTATGCTCAATTTTGTACGTTGTGCAAAATTTGATGTCAAACTGATTAACATGAGGAGTTTGATGCCCAATTTACTTGAAATCGGGCGAAAATATAAATGGAAGCTCTATCCAAATATTAAGCGATTTCAAACAAACTTGTCACAGGATAGGTTATACTAATTTCAGAACGTTTTGTTCCTATTGGTTCTTGGTGCGTCAATTACTTAAAATCAATCTATAATAAAAGGGAGCTATATCTAAATCTGGACCGATTTTCACGAAACAACGCAGACATCACTCTAGGCTCAATTCAGTACGTTATGCCAAATTTTGTGCAAAACGAAATATATATAGGGACTTTGGTGCAACATTTACATGAAATCGGACGAAACTATATGTGGGAGCTATATAGAAATCTGGACTGATTTTCTCGAAACTTGGCAGACATCATTCTAGACTCAATTCAGTACGTTATGCCAAATTTCGTGCAAATCGAAGGATATATAGGGACTTTGGTGCACCATTTACATGAAATCGGACGAAACTATATATGGGAGCTATATGTAAATCTTGACCTATTTTCACGAAACTTGGCAGACATCATTCTAGGCCTAAATGATTAGGCTGTACCAAATTTCGTGCAAATCAAAAGATATATAGGGACTTTGGGGCACCATTTACATGAAATCGGACGAAACTATATATGGAAGATATATATAAATCAGGACAGATTTTCATGAAACTTGGCAGACATCATTCTGGGCTCAATTAAGTACGTTATGCCACATTTCGTGCAAATCGAAGGATATATAGGGACTTTGGTGCACCATTTACATGTAATCGGACGAAACTATATATGGGAGCTATATCTAAATCTGGACCGATTTTCTCGAAACTTGGCAGACATCATTCTAGGCTCATTTCAGTACGTTATGCCAAATTTCGTGCAAATCGAAAGATATATAGGGAGTTTGGGGCACCATTTACATGAAATCGGACGAAACTATATATGGGAGCTATATCTAAATCTGGACCGATTTTCACGAAACTTGGCAGACATCATTCTAGGCTCAATTCAGTCCGTTATACCAAATTTCGTGCAAATCGAAAGATATATAAGAACATTAGGGCACCATTTACATGAAATCGGACGAAACTATATATGGGAGCTATATCTAAATCTGGACCGATTTTCTCGAAACTTGGCAGACATCATTCTGGGCTCAATTAAGTACGTTATGCCAAATTTCGTGCAAATCGAAAGATATATAAGAACATTAGGGCACCATTTACATGAAATCGGACGAAACTATATATGGGAGCTATATCTAAATCTGGACCGATTTTCTCGAAACTTGGCAGACATCATTCTTGGCTCAGTTCAGTACGTTATACCAAATTTCGTTCAAATCGAAAGATATATAAGAATATTAGGGCACCATTTACATGAAATCGGACGAAACTATATATGGGAGCTATATCTAAATCTGGACCGATTTTCACAAAAATTGGCAGACATCACTCTAGGCTTAATTCAGTACGTTATGCCAAATTTCGTGCAAATCAAAAGATATATAGGGACTTTGGGGCACCATTTATATGAAATCGGACGGAACTATATATGGGAGCTATATCTAAATCTGGACCGATTTTCACGAAACTTGGCAGACATCACTCTAGGCTTAATTCAGTACGTTATGCCAAATTTCGTGCAAATCAAAAGATATATAGGGACTTTGGGGCACCATTTACATGAAATCGGACGTAGCTATATATGGGAGCTATATCTAAATCTGGACCGATTTTCACGAAAATTGGCAGACATCATTATAGGCCTAAATGATTAGCCTGTTCCAAATTTCGTGCAAATCGAAAGATATATAGGGACCGTTTACATTAAATCGGTTAAATATATATATGGGAGCTATATCTAAATCTGAACCGATTTTTCCCAATTTCAATAGGGTTCGTCCTTGGGCCGAATAAGTGATCTATGCCAAATTTCATCCAATTCGGATCATAAATGCGACCTGTACTTTGTTTACAATTTAACATGGACAGACAGACGGACAGACGGACGGACGGACGGACGGACATGCATAAATCGACTTAGAAAGTGATTCTATGCATATTCTCAAAAGGAACCATGGGTCTATCTCAATTATTTTTGCCTGTTACAAACATATGCACAAAGACATAATACCCTGTACCACAGTGTGGTGAAGGGTATAAAAAACACAAAAAATAAGTTTTCGGTCCATTTCATCCCAAAATTATTATCTGATCATCACCGAAAATTATAATCGTTGTCCTTGACCATAATTGGGATCTCATTCAAAATTTCAAAGCGATCAACGCTATATTTCCACCCTATAGTGTTGTAATGGGTTACTAAATAATGTCTGAATACGTAAGCACCTGTAAATATTTAAATGTAACTCCTACATCTGAGTACATACGACCATGTAATTGGTATCTATTTAAAGGTCAACCACTCCTCTTGAACATACTATCAACTTCTCGGGTATAGGTCCTTCAGGAGCAGATATATACGACCCAGAATAAAAATTTTGTAGTTTTTCACACAAAAGTCAAGGTCCATTTGACTCGCTAAATATTAACCGATCTTCATCAGGCATGCTTATTCTTTGGCCCGATCCCCTTCTTCATGCAAAATTTCGAGGTGTTTTGGTCATAATTGCGGCCTGCGGAGGTATAAGAAAAACCTACATAAATAAAGTTTTTGGTCCATTTCAACCCCTAAATATTAACCGATCCAAAAACAATAGGGCCCTTCATTGGCGAGAACCCATTCTACATGCAAAATTTCGTGAAGATTGATCCATAACTGTGGCCTGTATCGTGTTTACAAATTATAATGGACAGAAGGACGGACACACATGTCTAGATCGACTCAGCTAGTCGAGTTATGACGATTGATATAAAGGTGGGTCTAGGACCAATATTTCGCGGTGTTACAAACTTTTGGGGCTGCACAAAGTTATAATACCCTGACAACATAGTTGTGTAGGGTTTACCTCTCCGAAACCGTTCAAACTCGCACGTTTGTACTGTGAATAAAAGTGCATACATACACACGCACATACCAATCACCGTACGTGTTCACGTTGTTATTTTGTTCCCTCCACGAATAGCTACATACTATCATCTATTAGCTAAAAATCGATTGTGTGATTTGAAGAGCTCAGTATGATAGTTGGGGAGAAGGAATGTTAATTGTTACACTCTTTCATACACACACTCACGCAGAGAAGAAAAACTGAATATAAAGCTATGGGGTTTTTGGGGAAATAGAAAGAGCGCTTAGGGGGAAATAGAAAGAGCCTTAAGAGATTCGAAATGTAAGAGAACGTTTGAAATTCTTGTAATATTTCGAGTATATGACACAAATTGTAAGTAAATTGAGCCATGATTAAATTGTGATATTCGAAAAGAACAAAATCTTTCAAGGCAGTATTTAGAAATTGCATATGACTTTCTGGTAATAAATCACAAACCTTAACCCTGGATAGACAGATAAAAACATTATTCGGATCACATTTGATTTAGCGGGTCAAATAATTCTTAAAAAATGGCTGTCCACATGTTTATCTATTGTAATATGGATTAGGAAACACATAAGAATATGGCTTGTTAAGCTTTCAGACCCAAATACATTTATAATTTTTGTAGAAAAGTTCGTTCCCAGTTTTTACACCCTCCACCATAGTATGGAGGGTATATTAATTTTGTCATTCTGTTTGTAACTCATCGAAATATACATGTCCGACTTTTTAAAGTATATATATATTCTTGATCAGGGTAAAATTCTAAGACGATCTAGCCATGTCCGTCCGTCTGTTGTAATCACGCTATCCTCTGAAGGAATTGAGATAGGGTGCTGAAATTTTGTATAGGTTTGTCTTTTGTCTGCAGGCAGGTCATTTCGAAGATGGCATATATCGGTCCACGTTTAGACATAGCTTCCATATAAGGGTACCCTCCAATTTTCGGTATTTTAGAGTTCTTGAGCGCGTTTTTCAACCGAATACAAATGTCCCTACCAATGATTTTTCCGGGTTTGTGTTTGTTTCTAAGACTCTGTTTTAATCATTTCATATATATTCATATATATGAACTCTAATATTTAAAACCATAATCGGTTTGTATAAATGTCGGTATAGGTACACTTTTTGGTATGTTCCAAGTACCTGTCATTATATCTATGGTGGAGGGTATCCAAAGTTCGGCCCGATCGGACTTAACGCTTTTCCACTTGCTTTTATTTCTATTGTGTGGAAGGAATAAAAAATAGCTTAGAACCTATGTTCAGACCTACAGAATCTAAATACACAATTTTATTAAAATTTGTCAAGCCCTTGCGGATGAGTATTCATACGAACACTGTGACAACATAGCTTTTTCTGTTTCTAAGATTGTATGTTTTCATGGACTTAGGTATTTTTCTTATAACATGCCTGTCATTATATTTCTTAGTTACTACATTGTTTTGGAATCATAATTTATTAACAAATATGAAGATAAACAAGTAAAAACTTTAAATTTAACGTTAAGGGCCAAACATTTTATACTCTCTAACATGAGGTACACAGTCAAATACTAAAAATCAATCTGGACTTTTATATGGGTGTTATGCTAAGGTAAATTACTGCTAGACTATGGGCTATTGGAAATTTGTACGTACCGAAATCCTCAAATTGTCCAAAATTGGGGGTACAGTTTTATGAGGGCTATACCAAATCGCGGCAGATATCGATAATTTTTCGTTGGGAGATTGGACACCCAATGACAAACATGAATATCAAATTCAAACCAATTCGATTGAAAAACCTACCAAAATACCGAATAATGGGGAAAACGTTATATGAGGCTACTACGAAACTTGGCCAATATTGATAGTTTTTGGTAGGGATATTTTGGGAGGTAAAAGACGATATGCGGCACGCATAGAGAGTAGTGTGTATGCTGTTTGGTTTTTATTTTATTTATTTTTTTCTTTTATTTTTTATTTAGTTTTTAAGTCGTATTGAGATTTTAGTACCCAAAATTACGATATTCTCGGGAAGGAATTCTTCTACAACATTACTGTAATATAATTAATGTTTTCCCTTTTTTTCACATACTTAAACATGGTGCTGTACACACAATATTGTAAATTTTGATAACACATTATAATGTTAAATTAGCCCATTGAAAATATTGAACATTTTAAATCGAGAATCGAGATAGAAGAAATCGAGAAAGAAATTCGACGAATGAACCGGAAGAAGGAATTTTTTGAAACAGTGTAAATTGTTCCCGTTAAATTTGGTCAATCTCAATTTATTTACGTGGTGGTCCATCAAATAGAACACTACGTTTTATAGTAAACAGATGTGAAATACCTCCATTACCGTTCTGCTTCGGAACAGTAACGCTGAACCCTTTTTTATAACAGTGTTTCAGTTTGAATACCTACCACTTCTTTTTACCGAATGCTGTAGTTTCATTTGCCGGATTTTTCCATTGAATGTATCGGAATTACGAACATTTATTTTACTACACCTCTTTCACATGTTATTCAAAACATATCAAATGTAACTCGAGAATTCCATTTGTAATTCACAACATACAATTTGCAAGTAAAAACTTTAAATTTAACGATAAGGGCCAAACATTTTATACTCTCTAACATGAGGTACACAGTCAAATACTAAAAATCAATCTGGACTTTTATATGGGTGTTATGCTAAGGTAAATTACTGCTAGACTATGGGCTATTGGAAATTTGTACGTACCGAAATCCTCAAATTGTCCAAAATTGGGGGTACAGTTTTATGAGGGCTATACCAAATCGCGGCAGATATCGATAATTTTTCGTTGGGAGATTGGACACCCAATGACAAACATGAATATCAAATTCAAACCAATTCGATTGAAAAACCTACCAAAATACCGAATAATGGGGAAAACGTTATATGAGGCTACTACGAAACTTGGCCAATATTGATAGTTTTTGGTAGGGATATTTTGGGAGGTAAAAGACGATATGCGGCACGCATAGAGAGTAGTGTGTATGCTGTTTGGTTTTTATTTTATTTATTTTTTTCTTTTGTTTTTTTTTATTTAGTTTTTAAGTCGTATTGAGATTTTAGTACCCAAAATTACGATATTCTCGGGAAGGAATTCTTCTACAACATTACTGTAATATAATTAATGTTTTCCCTTTTTTTCACATACTTAAACATGGTGCTGTACACACAATATTGTAAATTTTGATAACACATTATAATGTTAAATTAGCCCATTGAAAATATTGAACATTTTAAATCGAGAATCGAGATAGAAGAAATCGAGAAAGAAATTCGACGAATGAACCGGAAGAAGGAATTTTTTGAAACAGTGTAAATTGTTCCCGTTAAATTTGGTCAATCTCAATTTATTTACGTGGTGGTCCATCAAATAGAACACTACGTTTTATAGTAAACAGATGTGAAATACCTCCATTACCGTTCTGCTTCGGAACAGTAACGCTGAACCCTTTTTTATAACAGAGTTTCAGTTTGAATACCTACCACTTCTTTTTACCGAATGCTGTAGTTTCATTTGCCGGAGTTTTCCATTGAATGTATCGGAATTACGAACATTTATTTTACTACACCTTTTTCACATGTTATTCAAAACATATCAAATGTAACTCGAGAACTCCATTTGTAATTCACAACATACAATTTGCAATTAGAGAATTTCATTTACAATTCGTAAAATATCAGTTGTAATTCGAGAATTTCATTTGTAATTTATAGAATAACTTTCGAAATTCATAGAATTCCATTTGGAATCCATATACCTTCATTTGAATTTCCAAGGAATGCATTTGAAATTCATAAAATTCCATTTGAAATTCTTACCATTTGATTAGAAATACATAACATTTCATTTGTTTTTCATAACATTTTATTTTAAATTCGAAAACTATTAATGTGAACATATGTATGATTTGAAATGAATTGTTATGAATTACAACTGAAATATTTTGAATTACAAGTGAAACGTGATACATTTCAAGTTGAATTATTTGAATTTCAAATGAATTTCTTGGAATTTCAAATGCAATTTTTTGAATTTCATATGAAAAGTTTAAAATTACCAATAAAATGTTGTGAATTACCAATTAAATACTCGAATTACAAGTGAAATGTTATGAATTGCAAATTGAGTTTTCGAATTACGAATGAAATTCTCGAATTGCAATTGAAATGTTTTGAATAACACTTGAAAAAGGTGTATTTCGATGGTTTTTGCCAATTGGTGACATATTTGGCTGATATTTTTTTTTCGGTTATATCTTCTATCTTCTTCTATATTATGTATGTATGTATATAAAAATGAATTGCTGTTCGTTAGTCTCGCTAAAACTCGAAAACGGCTGAACGGATTTTTCTTATCTTAGTCTTCAAATGTTCGTGCAGCTTCAGGAAGGTTTAAAAGGTGAGAAAAATGTTTTTTTGAGATATTTTGGCATAAAATTGTTGGTGGATCATTCCTAAAAACCTTCATCTGTCAATTATTGAAAAATTTCAAAATATTTAATTTTTTCAATTGAATTGACATTGTATTGAAACAATTTTATGTGAGAATAAAAAAAATTATTGAGAAGTATGTACATATATCATTTAATGTACACGCTATCATTGTATGTACACGTTGTCCATAAATTGCACGTAAATTGTGGGTCGAACGATATGATTCTAAGATATATGACCTAGATTATTTTTCTTGAAAATAATAATAATAGTTCCACAGAGCCACGTTGTTCCTTAAAATACCTAAAATGTTGCTATGCCACGGGAAATACCATCATAATCATAATCGTTGGTTAATGTTTTTGAACTCATTAACACAATACCTCGAATATATCCGATATCAAAATTGTGTGTCACAGAGAAAACTAATTTAAACCAGTAAGGAAAGTTCAAAAGTCGGACTGGGCCGACTTTTCTTGAGCAGAAAATCTCTCTACTTAAAATTATCAATATTGGCCCAAGTATATTTGGTATTTGGCTGTAATTTTATATTTTGGATGATCATCGAGTAGAAAATGTTCCTAACAAAATTTGGCCAAGCTTCCGAAAAGCCTCCATATAATGGCACTCCACATTGTACGATCCTTTGGGGATTTGTACACGTTTTTCAATCTAATAAGCTGTAATTGGTTGTTTTATTTGGTAGCATGAATCCTAATAAAATTTTCAACATCAGTTCACTCTTCTGTATTTTGGGGGGTTTTGTCACGTGTTAGAACAAACTTGGGTGTAATTTTATATTTTAGATGATCAGTGAGTACAAAATCTACTTACTAAAAAGTATCAATATTGATCCAAGTTTCCGGGTAGCACCCATATAATGGTATCCCCCATATTTTCTCATGTGGTGTCAAATCTTTATACCAACAATTAGTTAATCCCCATTCCCATTGTATGTCTAAATATAATAAAATATGTCATTTCGGGATATTGGGGGTGAAAAATTATCTATTTAGGACCAAGTTTTGATATAGCATATAAGTACAAATCCCGCCCCATTTTCGGTTCTATAAAGACTGTGAATAAAAAACAGAAATACGCCATAATTATTTCCCGTTCAATTTTCGGTATGTTGAAGTTCTTACTCCCGTTTACCAACCTGAGTGTTATCGGTAGTTTGCATGTTCAATACTATTCGTAACATCGGACGGAGGTTTTGGTAAAACCTTCAAATTAGATAATATGTCTTGAAGATTTTTTCTAATATTGCTGATTTTAGTTGTTCTCTTTCCAGCTGATCTCAATGATCGATTTTTGCACATTTTTGGTATCGGATATATGAGAGGTGTTCTGTTTATAAGCTCAAAGATATTGAAAAATGATTAGGCTTATAACCACCTGATTTGATATTTCACGTGGCATAGCAACATTTCTGGTACTTTAAGGAACAACATGTTCATATTATTATTATTATTTCCAAACAAATTAATCTAGGGCATGGGTCTTAGAATCATTCATATCCTGAATGGACACGAACTCGATTCAGAATGCCTTCTGATTTTCCCTCCTTGCATTAGTCCTAAAATGTACGTGCATTCTATGGAAAACGTGTACATACAATGTTCGCGTGTACATTCATTGATATACTTTTCAATTATTTGTTGTAGTCTCCTAAAAATGTTTCAATACAATGTCAACCCAATTGAAAAAAATTCAAAATTTTGAAAATTTTCAATATTTGACAAATGGAGGCTTAGGGAATGATACGATACCGATTTCCGCCAAAAATGTCTCAAAATAACAACTACGACGTGGTGCAATCCAAATAGCTCGATACTAAATTCGTGAAAATGAAAATATTTTGCAAAATACTTTTTACAAAATTTTCGCGGTTTTTTGACTTTTCCTCATCTTTTAAACCTTCCCTGGAGCTCCACGAACATTTCAAGACTACGATAAGAAAAATCTGTTCAGCCGTTCTCGAGTTTTAGCGAGACTAACGAACAGCAATTCATTTTTATATACAGTGAGTGTAATAAGTATTTTGCCTCAATACAAATTTGACAAAATTCCAATATATACGTCTAAAGCCAGCATACTAAAGACGTAAAATGAATTATGTGTGATGGAATATGTTTGTGGACATATTTAGATCGTATTTCTGCAAGAATCATTGCGATAGACCTATTGGTCTCGAAGATATCGGCCGAAATCTATAACAACCCAAAAATGTTTATCACAAAAAAGTATTTTGCTTTTTATTATTATTTTAGAAAAAAAATATTACATAAAACACGTTTGGTCTTTTTATAGTTACAATTGCGGTTAACCACATACTATAAGCGATTTGTCGACGATTCCAATACATCACGGCATTTTTTCGTGGGTATTTTCTCACATTTACATTCAATACATTCTCCATCAGTATTTCATATAATATTTGGTATTTTCTCGTCCTAATCTTAAGATAAGAGTATTAAACATAGTCATTGCGGCTTCAAAACATCCCAAATATGTTTAGAATAATAAAAAAAGAGGTTTTGCAAAATATAACGCGAGGACAGAACCTTAAAAACTATTGAAACTAAAATCCGACAAACAAATTATTAAAAAAAATCGCGAAACCCAATTTTTCTAAGGTCGAAAATTGTATGGTCCAGTAATATTGATCTAGGAACCAATATATGCAATTGAAATACCAATAAGGGGGTCAGATTCAAAGATATGAACAGTTCTAAAGCAATAGTAATAAAAAACAATACATGAGGTTGGGAGAAAACATCATTATTCGTCAAATCCTATTGTCTTTTGAAAAACTGTGGTTGCTGGTGGCGAATACGCATTCTATATTTTATCTCCGATTAACACCATCAGTTGCGAATAAAATGCAGTAGGGAATAAACGGGTCGATCTATTTATTTTCGAAATAAGATGTATTTCTATTGCCAGAAAACCGTCTATATCTTTGAATCTGACCTCCTTATTGCTATTTTCATAGAATATTTTGGTTCCTAGATCAGTAATAATTAACCATAAAGTTTTCGAAGTTAGAAAAATGGGGTTTCGCGATATTTGTTTAAATAATTTGTTTGTCGGATTTTGGTTTTAATAGTTTTTAAGGTCCTGTCCTCGCGATATATTTTGTAAAACCTCCTTTTTATTATTCTTAACATATTTGGGATGTTTTGAAGCCGCGACGACTATATTTAATACTCTGATTTTGAGATTAGGACGAGAAATTAGCAAATATTGAATGAAATATTGCTGGAGAATGTATTGAACGTAAATGTGAGAAAATACTCGCGAAAAAATGCCGTGGTTTATTGGAATCGTTGCCAAATCACTTATAGTATGTCGTTACCCGCAATGGTAACTATAAAAAGACCAAACGTGTTCTATATAACAATTTTTTCTAAAATAATAATAAAAAGCAAAATACTTTTTTGTGATAAACATTTTTGGATTGTTATATATTTCGGCCGATATCTTCGAGGCCAATAGGTCTTACGCTGTGAATCTTGCAGAAATACGATCTAAATATGTCCACAAACGTACTCCTTCATACATAATTCATTTTACATCTTTAGTTTGCTGGCTTTAGACCTATATATTGGATTTTTTTTCAAATTTTTATTGAGGCAAAATACTTATTACACTCATTGTATATAGAAGATAGAAGATGAACACAGTGCGCTATCCAAAATTTATCTCGACACAAAATCCAATACAAAACTTGACATACATCAATCTAGACCTAATTTAGAACACTGTGCAAATTTTGTCTCAATCGGACAAATATTGGGAATTTGGTGCACCATCGGACGAAACTATATAAACTATATAAAACAATATAAAATCGGACGAAACTATATATGGGAGCTATATCAAAATCTGAACCGATTTTCACAATCGATAGATCGAATCGACCTGTACTTTGTTTCACAAAAATACATGGACGGACATGCGTAAATCGACTCAGAAAATGATTCTATGCATATTCTCAAAAGGAACCATGTGTCTATCTCGATTCCTTTTGCCTGTTACAAACATATACACAAAGACATAATACCCTGTACCACAGTGTGGTGATTGGTATAAAAACCGTTATGTCAAACTCTAAAGAAAAATTCGGCCAAAGTCTTTATAATACCGAAAATGGGGGAACCTGTATGTAGGAACTATATCAAAACTTACGCAAAAAATATCGCGGAATGACTTATTACAGCTACTACAATTATATTAATTTTTGGTAGGAAGATTTGACACCACATGAGAAAATACCGAACAATGGGCGATACCATTATATGAGGGCTACCTGGAAACGTTGAAAATATTGATAATTTTTGGTAAAGAGTTTTTGATCATACAAAATAAAAACAAATTACAGCCACTGGACCAAACTCCCCAAAATACAGAATATTGTTAGTACCGTTCATTCTACCAAATAAAACAACCGAAAGCCAAATTGCAGCTGATTAGATTTAAAAGCGTGCCCAAATCCCCCACAGCATCAAAAAATGTGGAGTACTATTATACATATATGTAGTAAGATTTTCTGCTCAATACGTATCCCTAATATAAAATTAGAAGCAATTCTTTCAAATATTGGGTGTACCGTTATATGGGATCAACCCTAAAAAGTGAACAATAGGAGTAGTACTAATGTATGTGCAAATTTTCAAAACTCTATCGTAAATTAAAAAAGCTAACTTAACATTGGACTACCGATATGAGGAACACAGAAAAAAAGCCACCCCGAAATGTTTGATTAAAAGCTTCATCAGCGTTCGACAAAAAGATGTCGATGACATATTTCAATAGTAGTCGGAAATGTTTATCAAACACCAACAATTCACAAAAAACCATCAACAAACGAGTTTGACCAAAAAAATTATTAAATTTGTTGCACAATTTTTAATATATATATATTTTTTTTTTTTTTTGTAATATGCCATATTATTTTTTATTACGTTATTACAAAGTACTTTGTTGAATAGATTGTAAAAGATGGATAACAAATATATGTTTTTATTCGGTATAGAGCTACACATTTAGTTTAAAGCTGTTAAAATACTGAAAATTTGGAGGTATTTTTGTGGGAGAGCTGTAATAATAAGGGTAAAAATCGGCAATTGCTGTTTAAAAGGTTTTGTATCGTACTACAAGAAATTTAATTTGAAATAATAATAATAATTTGATAAACAAGATTGTCAATATGAAAAATATGTTATCGATTAACAAAATAAAATTCAACAAAATTTTTAGTATATATGAGACTTGCTTTATCAAAATATTTTCGAATGGGATTACAATTTTTTTTATCGGCGATTGTAAATATGAACATTATTTTTATCGGCGAAAAATCAATAAAATTTTAATTGGATTTTTGAATTTTTTTATCAAATGGTTACAATTTTTTTTTCTGTGAATGGGATTACAATTTTTTTTATCGGCGATTGTAAATATGAACATTATTTTTATCGGCGAAAAATCAATAAAATTTTAATTGGATTTTTGAATTTTTTTATCAAATGGTTACAATTTTTTTTTCTGTGAAGTCTTATAAAATGGGAAAAATGTAATTAATTCCCAAAGTCCAACTTATATGTGCATATAAATTTATTAAATTTTTTTCAACGAATTCAAATATTAATAAATGTATATCCACAGAAACTTTAGAATGCAAAATAGCAACAAGACTCGCTCATAAACATTAAATTAAATTGTAGATATTCAGTATTGTAATGTGCTCTGATAAATACCAAGGTATTACAAAGATCTGTACACTCCACCTTATAATGTAGGGTATACAAACGAATCTAAAATGCCAAAAATTATACCTCAACAGTATTGCTAGACAAGACAACGTTTGCCGGGCCCGCTAGTCATTTATAATATTCTAACTCGTAATAGAATAAGTATTGTGTAAATATTTTTCATAAAAAGATTTTTTACTTATGTTTTTGTAGTCCCCTTTGAATTTTGTAGTCCCTTTGAATTTATTAGCGAAAAATTTCGCACAAAATGTCATCTCATTCTCCTACTCCCTGTAATACAGAATACCTAATTTTTCCCCAAAGCGGATTTTTTCGCTTTCGAACTTCATTCAGAATAAGGCGAAAGCGAAAATACGAAAAAATTCACGTGAAATGTTTTTCAGAATAAGCCGAAGGAAAAAAGCGAGTAAATTCACGTGCAATTGACATCCAGAATAAGGCTGTATAATATTTTTATGTAAAGATTTGTTTAAATATTATGAAAAATGTCTGAAAGTGGATCTGTGGATAACTATGTGGAAAGCGAAAGATCCACAACATAATCGCATTTAATCCACTTGATCCGATTGCAGTATGTGACAAAAATCGATTTCCAAATATAAATATATTGTTAAAAATTTTAATAGAAATAGCAGTAACCACAGCATCAGCTGAAAGGTTTTCTACCCCACGTCGAGTTAAGAAGTAGCTGAAAATCAAATACAAAGTCCCCGTTCTTCTATCTGTGCATAAGTCTGTAGTAAATACTGATCACATACATGAAGTGCTCCAAGTCTTCTAAAAATACAAGGCTTGATTTGAAATATACATTATTTTTATTAATATGCAAAAAAAAAATTAATATACATATACGCAATACATTTAGAGTAATTAAGTTATATATTTTTGTGAGCTTAATGAATATAAAATATTCACACCTATTTCGTATGTCGTCGTAGTTGTCGACGCCGTTTCTTTGTCGACATCACTTCGACATTGATTTGGTATTCCGTAATGCCAATAGGTGGTATGTGGCGATGTGTTTTTCGTGGGTCTTTTCCAGGATTTGGCGCAGAGTGAAAATCTGGTCAATGGTGGATTTGCCAGGTCTGAAGCCACATTGGTATGGTCCGATGATGTCATTGACCATTGGCTTCAATCGTTCACACAGCACACTGGATAGCACTTTATATGCGATGGGAAGGAGACTTATTCCTCTATAGGTGGCACATATCGTTTTGTCTCCTTTTTTGTGCACGGGACACAGGATGCTGAGGCTCCAATCATTGGGCATGCATTCATCTAGCCAAATTGTGCTAATCAGCTGGTGCATGCTCCTGACCAGCATCTGGCTACCAGTCTTGAAAAGTTCGGCTGGTAACCCATCGGCTCCTGCTGCTTTGTTGTTCTTGAGCCGATTAATTGCTTTTATGACCTCATCTTGGCTAGGTGGTATACATTCTATACCTTCATCTCTTATTGGTTCTGGGGTATCTTCTTCATCGCCACTATTTGATACTAGAAGCTTTTCAAAATGCTCCTTCCAGATCCTCAACACGCTGTCTGTATCTGTCAGCATGAAAATAATTTTAAAATTTTCAAACTTTTTCAGTAAAATTGAAAATGATGAATGAAAAGTAAAAAAAAAATAGTTTTTAGATATGCAGAAGGATGTAAATTTTGTTGTCTACATGATGCAATATGCATTTCTTTCCCCTTTGTTCTAATTAGAGTACAAAACGAGAGACCAAAGTGGGGAAACCCAAACAAAAATTCTCCATTTTTTCAAAATTTGACATTTGAGGTGAGAAAATATAAAAATGTATTGAAAACAACAATATTTTCAAGAAAAATGGAAAACATGAATTAAAAGTAAATAGATAGGCGTTGATATTATAGTCAGGAGAAAGAGAATTATTTTTTATATTTAGATCCATATGTGATTCACGCAAATATGTTACAATTTTGGTGTAAAACAAGAAACAATAAGTTTGAAATAAAAAAACTCTGATGATATGAATTAAAGCGGTGTACACACTATCATTTTTGAGTGACAGTTTCGATAACTTATCGGTTGTTACAGTTTTGTTGTGTTGTTTGTAGCGGCCATATTATCATTCATGCCTTTTTTCAAACCGACATTCAAATTTATAAATTGTGCTAATAATAAGATGCCGTAAAAAAGAAATATATTAATAAAAATGGATGATAAAAAAATTGGATGTGAATTTTTAATAATAATAATCAAAAATAGGCTTCGAATTTTATTAGTTTCTTAATGAAATCTCGGTCTCCCAATTTTTTTGTGAGATTGTTGTTGACCATTATGTGGATTTTTATGGGCGATTTTTTTTTTTTTGATAAATCAGCATAAATACAATTCGCTCAAAATTGTCATTCGCATCATAAATGTGACCCGTACTTTGTTTACAATTTAACATCAACAGACGGTCATGCATAAATCTACTCAGAAAGTGATTCTGTGCATGTTTTCAAAAAGAACCATGTATCTACCTCCTTTTTTCATTTTATTGTTGTATAAATTACCCTAACGATCATTGTTATTATTATTATAATTTATTCGAAATAAACAGGAAAACAAATTAAATAAACTAAAAATAATTATTATAAAAAAAAACAAAAAATATAAAATAATATTAAAAAATAAAACGAAAATTAAGCAAGTCCTCATTTTTTATAAATAAAACAATAGACAGAGAGAATAGGGCAAATGTCGTAGTATTAGCAGCAGCAGTAGAAATTAAACTGAAAGAAGAAGAATAAACAAATAGAATGGAAACGAGACGAGTAAAAAAGTCCTAGGGCAGAGAAATGTGAAAGAATCCCTTGTCTGTCTACTTTTGTGTTTTTGGATCACGATAAATGCCTGTGAAGAGTACAGCCTTGGCGGTATTATCATAGATCAGGAACATAAATGGATGATTACATTTGAATTTGGTTGGTTCGGCGGGAAGTGCTGAACGGAAACTGAAAACAACTATGGCTGCTGCAGCAGTACTGCCCTCCTCATCAACCTTGATTTTGGCAACATGTTTGGCATCACAAACATCAGGCTTGTTTCGGTGGAGAAGCCACTCGAACAGATTGTTGATGCCCAATTTGCGTAGAATCGGTTCCAATTTTGCAATCCAGTTGTTGATTTTCATGCGTCCCTCTTCGGCTTTGGTTCTGAAGTCCAACGATTCAAGTTAATCTTGGAAATTCTCCTTCATGCAGGTAGCCAAATTGATGGACTTATCGAAGTAGATACGATCGGCAGCTGTGAATTCCAAAGGCATTTTCTTGGTACGGCTGTAACGCATTTGTTTCTCCAGGCGATAGCCATTGTTGACATGTTTCTTGTTCTTGGGCCACTGCAGACGTAGTCCCTGAACCAGCTCCTCAGTGTTGATATGCTATCGGTTGGTTTCTCATAGCTCTGGAGAAATTTGCACGACTCAAAACACCAAATCTTCGCCTGGTAAATATTGTCCGCTCCAGAAGTTTCAGACTGCTTTATTTTTTTTTTTTTGAGTTCCCTTCTGTAAGACGAACGAATTGTGCTGATTTTCCTTTTCACGTCGTCCACAGTACAATTTTTTATACTTTTTCAATTTATGTAGCAGTTTTCCATACGATTTCATTTTAATGTCGCGTGACATGTACTCTGGACTGGTTATGTCCCAGAGACACCGTTGCATTTCATAAATTTATTGTTGAAATTTATTGTCTGTCTGGGGTTGTTGTATTTTCGATAACACAAAACGCAACGGATGGCTCAACGCGAGCATTCTGCTTAGCCCTAGAGTGTCATTCAAAAATTATAGTGTGTACATCGCTTAACACTCATGCGACGATGTCGACTATTTATCGATATCTCCAATTTTTCTGAAATTTTTATCACAGGTGGATCTCGTCTCCCTGATGGCGAAAATTCATGGGAGAAGTCCGTACTTCTCGAGATATGGACCTCTGAAGTTGCGGAATTCATATGCTCGCTCATCTACTCATCTCATATTTAAGGAAGGCAAAATTTGACTTTTTTCATTTCGCACCAGTTTCGTCCGATTTTATGTAAAATTATGCACAGACTATTGAATTAGGTGTTGTTTGATGTACATATGTCAAGTTTTGTATTTGATTTTGTGTCGAAATTTTATAGGGAAAATTTGGCAGATGGTCGAGACAAAAACAACGGTTTTTGTTGTGATACATCACCATATTATTGCATCATACTCAAAACCAACAAATAAAATGGCATTGGAAATCCTGTTGATAACGATGAATGTTCAACCAAATATTGTCACGTACTATATAAAAACAATAGGAAATATTTAAGCAGAATTTGGTCAATTTGGAAGCGAATAAAAACATTTTGAGTGGAGAAAAATCACATAGCCAAATGATTCGTTTAACCAACGGCGAAACGCGTCGCAAAATGTTGACTTGTGTGACTTTACTTTTCATTACAGAACTCAAGCAAGCTGAACTTCGAAGCCAAAGAAAATCATATATTGATGTTCGCCATAACAGTGAAAAACTCAAATATAAATTATGAAAGAACAAAAATAACGCTACCAAAACTATTGTTTCTTTCAAATTTATCGTCTGCATGATTTGAAGGACGAAATAAAGTAGGAGGGGCGTTTTGACGTCTAACCATGGCATTATTATACAAGGTAGTCTCATGCAGTCATATGTTTCCAATTTTTTTCATAAACTTGCCGTTGACAGTATTCAGCTTTCAAATTTTAAATGAAAATATCTTCTTTTGAAATTTACGCATATTATGTGTTCAGTGGCAAAAATTGCTAAATAATTTATATTTATAAATATTTTGAAGTTCCCTGCCTCTAAAACATATAAATAAAGGATGTAACAAACATGGTAAAATCCTGAGAGCAATGTTCAGCTTTGGAAAATAGATTTTGTTTAATTTATTGAAAAAGTTCCAATCGACATACATTCAATTTTATGGTATTTTATTTTTCATTTTATTTGAAATTGATATATGAATTCCAAATTAAAAATGGTGAACCACCATTATCGAAAATTGGAAACTGCAGCTACCGTTTTATGTTTTTTTATGAATTTTATTATTAATGAATAAAATTCATAAAATAAAAAAATGTGTTTTTGATTTACAACACAAAATACATCGAATTGTGCGCGATAAATCTTGCTGAAGAAATTGACACAGTAACATTCAGTAAGTTCTCAGCGTAGAACTGTCAAACTAGCTCTCTTTTCGCTATCTTTTACTGGAGTTTGGAGTATACAGACAACATCCAGTAACATTTGGTAACCATTGTTGTAAACAGACACAGCTATTATCAGCATATGTATAATGTCGCGATTCTCAACTTTTCATTTCATGGAGTTAATCGATGTGTGAAACTGATTTTCATTTAACAAAACAAATAATAAATTTCAAATTATTTCAAATGAAAAATTGAATGAAATAAAATTATTGTACCATGGTTGATTTGTATCATGGCACAATAAATAGGTACTAGCGCAGCTGACAATCTTGCAGCGTTTTTCATCCTCAATGATGCCACATATCTCGCAAAGGTTTGAGTTGCAGATACCGATTTTATGAAAATAGTTTTTTGTGTATGTCCCTACGGGGAGCAGAGCTGAATGCTAACGTACGCGTCCACAGGTTGCGGATAGTGGGAAGCCCAACACTATTCGTTGGGTAACTGTGAATAACAAATAAACAGTCGCGGACAATCAGCGGGCTCAGGGGTAGAGTCTCAGAGGAAATGACCGAGTACCTATGATCCCTGAGCCGACGAGGCGAGAATGGCGCCCCCTTTATATCCATCTCAAAGGTCTGGGACACTACCTTCTTAAAGTGTCTCCCCTAACGCTGGGGTGTCATGCGACCTCGTGCCTATCAGCGTTCTAGGGTTTGCAGTCAGGGTCCTGACAGTATTAGAACGGAGCCTTGTTGATAACTGGGCGCCACAACAAGTCTTTCAGGCTTAGTTGTCAAGTCCTTACCATGGTAAGAGGCTATGCCATGGTCGACCTCAATCCCTCACTCACATCACTTCTATGGAGCCAACTTTTAGTGCCTGTAGTGATGTCGCGAGATTACTCAGGCAATTTGCTGTCGAAGCAGTTCTGGCACTGATCGTTAAGATGGATGATTCATCAGTACCAGTATCTGATAGACAGGCCGATGCCAAGGAGATTGCTGCCAAGAAGATGTACCGGAGAGCAGTTAACTACTGTAAACGATACATCGGACGGGAAAGCGACTCCATCACGGGGAAGGAGTTCCTGTTAATCAAGAGGATCCTCAAACTCATCCTTAAGTTCTCCAGGAACTATCCTGATAATATTGAGAGGGACTTCTTGATTGACAGGATCCCCCGACCCAGTACTAGGACCACAACGGTAGTCCCTTCAAAGAAAGAGAAACCTGCTGATGGCCCTGGTACATCTAGGAAGCTAATACCTGAGACTTCTAAGCCATCAGCACCCCCCAAGGGTAAACTGAGTACTGAGACGTCCCAGACATCAGCATCCACAAAGACGGAAGGTAGGGGACTGTCGAAGTCGGCCCGAAGGATAGCCCGTAAAAAGGCCTCAAAGAAGACCGATAAGACACAACAACCCCCTGTATATCCACCTTCTGCCGAATTGCCAAAGCCGAGAGCCAAGGCGGTGACAATTGGGCAGTTGTTAGTGGATGAGCAGAAAGTAGTGAGCGCGATGGAGGTGCCTGTGTCTTCTGGGCATACCTCTGCAGCGGTTGCAAACCCGGGTGCCAAATCTCGGCCACAGCCTACGGCTCTCAAGATAATGAGGTCCTCGGAGGAGCAACAACCTGCTGCAAAGAGACCCACACAGTCGTCGGTCGTAAAAAGCTCTGCTTCGTTTGCGTCGGTGGTAGCGTCGAAGGAGAAACCTGCTAAGAGCAGGTGACTCGAAGCAGGTAGCCCAGACACCTACAACGATGCAATGCGACTCTGCTGATTCAAAAGAGGTTCCGGAAGATCTGCGGGTTTATCAGCGAGGGTAGATGGGTCGACAGTCATCTGAAGGACCTCTTCCTATCCGACGAGGTTGATCGACAGAGCCTGCGGTTTGGCCTGACCTCCTCATACAAAGGAGACTTCAGATTTCCTTAAGAAGACAATTAACAACCTGGACCCTCTTTGGGAAGGTAGTCGCCTGCCAGCTGTAGCGGTCCGAGAGATACCAAGCGGTATGCTAACCTCGGTGTTTAACCCAAAACCTTTCAAGGGGCTTGAGAAGACACTGAGGTTATTGGAGAAGCAGAAAGACGTCCTTCAGATGAGGAGGTGGAGAATCCTCGCCTCATTTGAAAGGAACGGCGGTGTCGTCGCGAAGTTCGCTACTGATTCTGCGGGAGATGAAAATTTGAGGAAGAACAAGGGGGAGCTTGTTTATGGAATGGGCAAACTCTGTTTCCGCCTCCCATCACCAAAGCAATAAGCAGACAGCAGCAAGCGTTTAATGTGGTTCAGATCAATCTGCATCACTGTAGAGCAGCAGCTGCTGAACTCCTACTCACCCTCTCTTCCTTAAATACCGACGTCGCGCTCAGGCAAGGTGACTGCTCTGGGCGACAAAAATTACACGCTTTTGTCCACCTCCAATGGAGAGAAGGTGAGAAAATGTATTCTTGCTAAAAAAAGAGCTAAATTTAATGCTTCTTTCTAATTTCAGCGGATGGTCATCGAGGATGGTATTCACGCGATATTCTTGAACTGCTTCCTCAACTGCGTCCGTGTGAATACTGTTCAATCCTGCTTGATAGGCCTGTTGATCTAGAGGCTCCCTTTTGTATCTCTGGACCTCTCTCTCCAGATCATGGAGATCCTTCCTGACATGCCTGGGTGGTGGGTGCCTATCCATTAGGTAGCGGTTCGGATGGCTGCTCCTATAACACCCAAGCAAGTATTGCATCGACAACATCTTGTTGTGTTGACGCACAGGAAGGATCTTCGTCTCCTCATGCAAGTGGTCTACTGGAGTCATGAGGAGACACCCTGTTGCAGTTCTCAGGGCGGCATTTTGGCAGGATTGAAGATTTTTCCACTGCGTTGCACTAACGTTAGCGGACCACACTGGCGCCGCATAGTTTACCACAGACCGGCCTATTGCCTTATAAGTCGTTAACAAGGTTTCCTTGTCAGCTCCCCAAGTGCTGCCGGCTAGCGACTTGAGAACCTTGTTTCTGCTCCTGACTTTGTCGCAAATAGCTGTGGCATGCGCGGACGACTTGTATAGGCTATCGAATGTGACCCCTAGAACCTTGGGGTAATTAGTGGTCGGAATTGTGGACGCCTCGACCTGCACATTCAAAGATAGCCTCATTTCCGCTGTCCATGTGGTAAACAGTGTGGCCGTTGATTTAGTGGCGGATATTTTCATATTCCTCGACCGGAAAAAATCTGCGATATCTACGAGATAGTGATTCAGCCTCTCGCAAATGTCATCAATTTTTGGTCCTGACGCCATAATCGTGCAATCATCCGCATATGTCACGATCTTTATGCCGTCCGGTGGGCGTGGAATTCCAGAGAGGTAGAGGTTAAACAGTTCCGGAGATATCACCCCTCCTTGGGGAACTCCCTGTTTAACTCTACGGGCCTTCGATTTCCTGTCTCTGAATTCCACGTACGACTGGCGTCCACACATATAGTTCACGATCCAACGTTTCAAACTTGGCCGGAGGGTTGTTCTCTCGATGTCCTCGAACAGCTTGGCGTGACTGACGGTATCAAATGCCTTTGATAGGTCTAGCGCCACCATGACTGTCCTGTTACACGGCCTGTTCTGGTTGAGTCCTTCTGCTATGTGTGCGGAAATGGCATGCAAAGCTGTTGTTGTGCAATGCTGTTTCCGGAATCCATGCTGATGATCAGCAACCGAGTAGCATTCACGAATGCTGGGGAGTAGTAAAGCCTCAAGTGTCTTGGCTACTGGCGACAAAAGTGAGATCGGCCTGTATGACTCACCTTTGCTGGCATCCTTGCCCGGCTTCAGTAGCGGGACCACCCTGCCCATTTTCCAGGCGTCGGGAACTACTAGGTTGGATAACGACAAGTTGAGGGCTTTGGTGAGATAATCTACTCCTGGCTCATCAAGCTGCTTCAACATCACCATTGAGATTCCATCTGGACCAAGCGCTTTGGATGATTTCGCGTTCCTGATGACATTTGCAACATCCTCCAACGTAAATTATGGTGGTTCCTCCTCCACCTGAAGAGAGCGTATACGGCGCAACACTCTTCTCTTCGCCCGGTCACTCTCGGGGTGCTCTATAAACTGCCGGTTGAAATAACACGCGCACCTCTTCGGATCTGTCACCACCACGCCGTTAAATGAGACAGAAGTCCGATCCTCCTTCTTTCCAGGGTTCGAGAGCGACTTAACCGTTGCCCACAATTTACTCACTCCGGTACTGATGTTGCAACACTTCAGATGCTCTAGCCACTTTTTCCGCTTATGCTCGCCGACTAACCTGTTCACTTCCAACGTCAGTTCTCTGACTCTGGGGTTAGTAGGGTTAGAACGGCGAAGCTCATCACGCTCATTCGCTAGTCCCGCTGCCTCTGCTGGGAAGTTCGGTCTTAGTTCGGGTATACGACCCGCAGGTATATAGCGAGCGGCTGCAGCAGTGATGATGTCCCGGAAATTCCTTTCTGCTACCCGAACGTCAGAAGGGATGGGCAGTTCTCTGAAGCGACGATTGGTGAAATTTCTGAACTCTTGCCAATTGGCTTTCCCATGATTAAGGAAAGTACGGCGTTCAGAAGTTATGAAATCGGGTGGTCTGTTGATGGATATGATGATAGGGAGGTGGTCTGACCCCAATGATATGACGGGTTGCCAAGCCACGTCATTCGTCAGACCCGGAGACACGATGGATATGTCCGGTGAGCTTTGGCAGTCTCCCCTCATCCTGGTGGGTATGTCCTCGTTCACCGTGCAAAACGTTGAGCTATCAATTTGCTGGGCCAGCGCCATGCCCCTCTGGTCATTACCTAGGACGGAATGCCATAACTCATGATGTGCATTGAAATCCCCTAGCACCAGACGGTTATTGCCTTCCAAAAGATGACTAATGTCTGGCAAGTAACGCGGGGCACAGCTATTTAACGGCGGAATGTAAACGTTAAGCACCTCTACCTCGGCGGTACCACATTTGACCGCTACCCCCATACATTCCATGTATGGGTCACTAGAGTCTAGCTCAAGCGAGATAGGTCTGTACTGGACAGAATGGTGCAATAGGAATGCTAATCCTCCACCTCCACCTCTTGTACGATCCTTTCTAATAACGTTGTATCCATCACAACTCTGAAGACTACAGGTGTTGTTCAGCTTCGTTTCTTGGATCGCAGCGACCATAATACTTCTTCGACTCATAAAATCCACTATCTCGTTGATTTTCCCTCGAAGTCCATCGCAGTTGAATTGAAGAAAAGATACATTTTCAGGAGTTGCGACAGCAATGTGCGGTGTTAGCGGCTGCGGCGCAGGTTGCTGCTGCGGAGATTGCGGGGAAGTCACGTAATCCGAAGACGACGACGATGATGACGTGGACCACGGTGACGACGACGACTCGCTGGGGACTGCATTGGCGCAGCAAGAAGCAACGTAGTCCCTTTCGCTATACTCCTGTATCCGGTTAAGGCCGGATCAACTCCTGAAATGTACCCATTCTCTGCATCCGTTGCATCTCACCGAAATAGATCTGTGGTGGATGCTGTTGTGACAAACTGAGCAGAACCATGGTCCGGGGTTTGTCTCAATCCCGGTACGGACCAAAAGAATCCGGAGCAAGCATTCCGGGTAATGATGCTCCCATGTTGAAAAAATACACGTAGTATTTGCTGGGTTGACAGCCCTTGGTCGGAAGTTGATTCCTCCGAGTCAATCCGGTGCATAGAACCGGCCGTCGTGGGATTGACTTATACTTACCTATGGTTGTCTTGTTTGGATGCTGCTGACAAAATTGAGCTTTGTACAGCGATCGGCTTCAATCCTGATCACCGGAGCATTAAGAAGTACACCACAGGCAGCCTTGAACGCAATTTTGAATCTCCAACATTTGGATATTCTGATTAAATTCCAGGCTGCCAGGTGTGCCCTGAGACTCCTGGAAACGGATGCCTTGAAATGGTTATGACCTCTTTTGGGGGAACAGTCATATCAGTGACTATACTCCCCCTCATAGGGACTTTAATGACATCAAAGATGAATTTCCTAGTAGCGAATCCTGGACTAGTGGCTCCTTACCTCTGTCTGGTCTGTCAATCTTTACAGATGGGGTAAGTTGGAGGAAGGCACTGGCGCAGGCGTCTACTGTAGGGAATTAGTAATATACAACTCATATAAACTCAACAATAACTGTAGCGTTTTCAAGCAGAGATTCTTGCAATCACGAAAGCGGCCGAGATAGTAAAGGCACTTAATGCCGATATCACGGGACCGGCGACTATATATGTCGATAGTCAGGCGGCCCTCAAAACAGTGAAGTCGCATACTATAAACTCGAAAGCAGTTCTTGATTGTAAGTCCGCTTTGAATGATATACGACAGATAGTTGGTTTATGTTGGGTTCCAGAACATAATGACATTGAAGGGAATGAGATAGCCGACAAGCTTGCTCGAGATCTGTGAAACCTCCCATCAGCTACTTCATTGGCAGAATCCGTGCATTCCATTGCGAGGTAGTTGGTAACAAATGGCTAAGGGAACCTGCTTGCAGAATCTCAAAATCTATCTGGCCTGAATTCTCTCGTAAAAGAACGTCTTCGCTTGAAACACAATAAGAGGGAGACAAAAATCGTTGTGGGGATTATAACAGGTCACTGCAAAATTAGATCTCTCACTTCTAAGTGGGACTCCAGTGAAGAGGATTACTGTCGTCTATGTGAGGACGAATAAGAACTGGAAACAATTGAACACGTCCTCTGCAAATGTCCATCGCTGATCAGCAGAAGACACAAACAGTTTGGAAGATATGAAATTGATAACCTACTCTTCTTCTCCAAAATAGACCCAAACCAAATTCGAGGCTTTGTCAAAAATTTGACTTGGCTAAAATAACCTCTCTTCCGCTCCTTTTCTCTCACTATCTTTTCTCCCTACTCTTCCACTTTCTCTTTTCTTTTCTTTACAGGTATATATGGGAAATTACAAAATTCTTTTAAAATTCCATAAAAAAATTTGAACATTTTTTTTGCGAGCACATTCATGATTTTTGGTACACAGGGTAAGAAAAATATGCTAATTCGAAATATGTTCGCGTTCACAAATTCGGATGCTGCGCACAAAATTTATAGCGGTTTTTAATCTTGTATTTCAAATATAAATTAAATCAATTCCTATTTGTTGTAATTCGCGAATTTTCTTTGCACACTTGTCAAATCACATTGAATTACGGTAAAATTGTCGCGAAAAACAAATAGAAGCATGAAGATATCTGAAAATAAAATAAATTAATTTTTTAATTAAATCGAAATGTTTTTTGAATTTTCGATTTTTTTAGTATGGTTAACTGAATACGGTTTTGCCTTAATCTTGTAAAATATGCGACGCTTTTTTCTTCATTTTTTTAGATGATTGTTAAATATCGGTATATTCATCTGATAACAGTTTCGACGTTAAAAATTATTAAATATACACCTAAGTCTGCTTTTACACGGTAGATTGGTTCCAGAAGAAGCCGTGTAAAAAAGGGAATTCCCCTAAATTAGTGCTATTCACATTTGCTTTGACCAGTAAAAATTGTTTGTACGCGCTAAAGGGGAATTCACTTAAATCTTTAAGCTAGTGTTCGCAAACTATCGATATTATCGATGGTTTCAGACTTTTTTCTTTCATAAATACTTTTTTGTGATATGAACATACTTCGCAAAAATTAAATTTGACAAAAAAGTTTTAGTACATAAAATTTCAAATCGCGCTAAATGTAAAAAAATCTTAAATATTCAATTTTCAAACCGTGTTATATCAAAACCGTGTAAAAAAAGGATCGTGTAAAAACAGACTTAGGTGTATTGCAGTTACAATACATAAAAATTATCAACATTTAAAAGCATGCAATTCGCGTATAAGTTGAAATCAGTTGATGCGCATGCGGTTTTCGTATAAACCGAATCAATGTCTTTCAATAATTATGAATTTTCGATGTTTAATTTAGCGGTCAACGTGTGCCGCTCGATGCACTTTACTATGCAAAAACCCTAAAAATGGCTAAAATGGCATAAAAAAAACTAAAATCAAGCGGGGTTCCACGGAATTTGAATGGAATTTCTTAATTTTAGACTCAAAAAATATGTTTTTTATACAAATTTACGCACCAAATTTTCGTCTTTAGAACCCAATTGCAAAGAAGCTACGATGAGCACATTCATGAGATATACACTAAACGAAGCAAAATCACGAATTCTACAATCCTATAATTAGTTTAGTCCATTATCTGGATGCGCATCCTAATTATAAGAAAAATTCAAAAAACACCGAAAATCCGGCTTCAAAATGTCAGCATCCTATTTGGGTGGATGCAGTGATTATATCGAAAAATCATACATTACAATCATATTGACCATGGGGTATTCTGCAACATAGTCACTGATCACATGTGCGTGCGTTGTGTAGTTTAGCCACAAATCAGTAACCGAAACAAAACAACTCGTTGGCTTCAACACAAAAGCCGAAAGTCCGGCTTCAAAATATCAGCATCCTATTTGGGCATCCTATAACCACTGCATCCGATTATATCGAAAAATCATACATTACAATCATATTGACCATGGGGTATTCTGCAACATAGTCACTGATCACATGTGCGTGCGTTGTGTAGTTTAGCCACAAATCAGTAACGAAAACAAAACAACTCGTTGGCTTCAACACAAAAGCCGAAAATCCGGCTTCAAAATGTCAGCATCCTATTTGGGTGGATGCAGTGATTATATCGAAAAATCATACATTACAATCATATTGACCATGGGGTATTCTGCAACATAGTCACTGATCACATGTGCGTTGGCTTCAACACATTTTCACCCATTTTTTACATTACCACCATCACAGCTTTCACCAAACTTATTATTTTTTACAAATATTTTAAGATTTTGACAAGAGCACTTAAATTCATAGAATTTAATTTAAATTATATGCAATATGTTCATATTTCGCGAGTTATAACCTTGCAAACCTCAGTTTCAAGGAATTTAAAAGATTTTTGTAATTTCCGATATACATAAAGGATGATCACAATGAACATTGTCTCTCATAGGTTGTCACAACAACCGTACATCCCTAACCTAACCTAATGAGTTCGATGATTTCAGGTTTGAGCTTTTGCGTTTTGTACCAGGGGGTTTCGAGGGTTCTGAGAAACCCGATAAAAATAAGCACCTTTAGTACATAAGATGTTCTTTATTGGTTACCGAATTCTCTACATAAATATGACTCGATACGTTGGTAAGCATCGGTGACCCAAATAGAAAGAGGTATGATACATCTACAATCAACTGTTTGATCGGCGTAGTGATCTGCTACTTCATTTGGTGAAATCCCAAAGTACGCGGCGTCCGTATGAATATCAGCTTTCGTATGTTGGATTGTAGGATCTTGATGTTAATGATGGCAGAAATATCTGATCGATATTCCTTCGGATACGTAAAAAGCCTTCAAACAAAGTAGTAAAAAGCTTTCAAACATTCTCCAAATACATACATTATTATTTGTGTTGAAAAGGTTATTAAGATTAAAATTGACTTTTGGTATGTTCCCGAACCTGCAAAAATGTACTTCTTTTTACTACTACAAGAATTTTTTCCTTTATGTTATCGAAAAAAATTGAAAAAAGTAGTAGATTCTTGCATTACGGGAACGCCATATTCTACAAAAATCTTGTTATAATTGTAGTCCGGTTCAATAAATTAAGGAAGAAAAGAGTATGCGAAATGTTCTACAAAAAAATCCTCATTCGATTATATTGAACAAATGTAATCTCAAAAAATACACACAACAGATACAAATCACGAGCAATTTCTTCATGTGTAATAGGGCCCCCAGGAAAAAAATATCATATGGCGAATTATTCCTTCGAGACAAAAACAAATGGTTTTTGTTTTGATACATCGCCTTATTGTTGCATCATGGTCGAGTCTATGTCTTTGGCACATAGTAATTCGACGAATTCTTTGGCAGACACTCTTGGCTAGAGCAATTGGATATACCCATAGCTTCACTTATGCTTCTTTCAAAATCATGTTGGGACATTTTTAATATCCATTGTGTTATGATAATAGTTGTGTCTGGTTACTTTTCCAGTAACATTTATTCAGTAAGTTCTAGTTCAGAGAGTAAGCCTTTCTTACTCTCTTTTGCGATAATACTGAAAAAAGTAAACAGACAACATTTAGTAAGATTTAGCAAATAAATAGCTGATTCAAGAAAACATTTGGTTTGCGCCAAAATAAACAACAAACAAAGGACGAACACAATTATTTGTATAAAATGAATAATAAAAGAAAAATTGATCTCGTATGTTCCCCGGGAACATTTAAGCTCCCTGCATCAATACATTGCCCTCTATCTGGAACTTGCCTAAAAATATATAAGGAATTAGTTTCCAATTTAATGAAACTTTGCACTACTTACGAATTTTCTTCCATTTTCTGTAATTAACTTCAAATTAAACATTCCAAATTAAAAAAAATGTTTTAAATAATTTTTGTGAATAAAATTCTTTCAGTAAACTCCAGCAACTTTGTTGTTGTTCAACTGTCAAACTTGCTCTCTCACTTGACTCTCTTTTACTGGATTTTTGTGTAAACAGACAACATTTAGTAACATTTGGTAACAATTGTTACCAAATATCGAGTTAACAGACAGAGCTAATATTGATTGCACACACAGCTTTTACAGATGAACAGGGAAAAGCTAAAAATGGGAGCTGTAATTTCGAATAAAATAGAAGAAACAAATTTATGGGGGAACAATAATAACCTTACAAAAACGGAAACGTCACAGTATAGCAAAGTTGCAACACATAATAAAGAAAGTAGATAAGAATTGGCAGCTTTAGGAATTAGAGGAGATAAAATATCGAAATTAAATGATTCAAATACATATTAATCTCGCAGATTTCTTCCTATATATATATTTCAATGTTGTTTAAGCCATCATGCAAACAAACAATTTATTCTGTTATTTAATAATCTGTTTGTAGTTGTTTCCCCAAATTGCATCTACAAATAATTAATTTATGTTATTTTATTTGCAAAGCCTTTTTGCAGTGGACTCTCGATATTTCTCATTTCTATTTTTGAGAAGGTAAAATAACATAAAACATTAAAACAATTCAAAATTAAATTACACATTATAAATAAAATTACGATATGATAACATGAATCATCTTTTATCTCTTCATTCGGAATAGGGCGTGAAAGAGAAATTAAGACATGTTTCTTTCTAAAAATAGAAGTTAGAAATATCTAGATTCCACTGTAAAAATGCTTCGAATTTAAATGAAAATTAATGTTTGAAAATGTGTTGTTTAATGCTGTGTAATTTAATTTTTTGCAACGTAGAGCTTTACCTATACGCATACATACAACGTCATTCCTTCACAATATGCTAAAGCAAGACAACATTTGCCGGGTTAGCTGGTTATAACAAATCTAAAATAAAAAGAAATAAAACAGAATAATCATGCATAAGAAATATCTATTTATAATTGAAAAGTGTTATAAATTTTGCAGGAATTTATTGATGTTTTTGGTTTCGAAAAGATAACAATTCTTGCATATGATACAATCAATCAAATCAATTTTCAGTGAAATTTTTATAAACAAAAATTAATGAAAATTATAGTTAAATAATAACATATATATGGGTAAATAATAGTAATGGATACGGGTAACAATACAATAACGCTTTTATTTACAATTTTCTGTATATGTATGTACATTTAATGGTCAAAACATACACCATCCATTGCAAGAGAAGGTGGAGATTAAAAACATTTCCGAATGAGAATTATAACAAATATGTGATAGTGTTCGATTATTATTTACTCACTGAGAAGAACGCTATTAAAATTGCAGCGTAGGCCAAATCTGAAATCCATGGAAAAATCCGCAATGGAGTCATTTATTTCATTTTATTTAATATGTTATATATTTTTTAAATATATATATATATTTTTTTATGTATATATATTTGAATAATTTCATTATGCTACCTTAGGTAACTATAAATATTATTTATTTTAAATATATATTGTATGTATATATAATAAATTTCTTTTTTAAATACTATAAAATTATTTGTATGATTTTATTTTTTCATTATATATATATATTTATAGTAACAGCCACATGTATCAATGAACTATATATGTATGTATTTAATTTTACATACACCGTCATTGATATATGTGACAGAATATATTTCCATGTATTTTGTATTTTTTATACATTTTTAATATGTATATATATATATGTTATTCATATACACATACATACATACATATTATATATATGTATACGTATATATAGAAATTATCATCGTGTATCATAAATAGTAATTTTTATAGTATATTTATAGTTATAATAATTAAGTTTACTCTTATATACTCAATTAAAATGACTTAATTATGTCACTGGTATATTTCTAATGTATCCGGGTCTGTAGTTATGTATATATGTGTTGTGTCGGTCAGTGTGTGTCAGTGGAGGCGTGTAATTGAGGGGAGTGTGTAAACGTTTGCTGTTCTGAGAATCGGAATTTAAAAATTATGTGTTTAATTTTTTTGCTATCGTTAGTTATTCTCTATATATTTTGATGGCACAGAAATTGTTGCACAGACATGTTTCCCTTATTAATCGAATGGAAGTGGTTGCTGCACTGTGACGGTATCATCTCAAGAAAACAGTAGTTACACCTTAATCGGTTTCGATGGTTTCAAGATCTTGTTGTTATTGTTGATGACATCTTATTGTAAGTATATGCAGTGAGTGTATCTGAAGTTGTGGATGTGGATGTACGTATTGATGAGAATTGAATTATGTGATTGTTGTCTATATTTTTGGGATATTTCTTTCTCTCTACCTATGTATTAAAGCCAATGTTTTGTAGTATTATTAATTTAATAATAAATGTGTATTTATCTGTTTTTTCCTTCTCAATGGTTGTCCGAATCTAGGATACTAGGCCAGTTCGAAAATATAAAAGAAACTGTTTTTGCTTTTCCGATGACACACGGCGTGCACCTGCTTTCCATTTCTGTTTGTGACTTCCTTAATGTTTAATGCTGCGTCAGTTTATATCTATTTTATAACTAGATCTAGTATTTTTTATTAGATTAGTTAGTTTTCATCTTGTTGTCGTTTTAACTTATTCTAATTTAAGGTTTTTGGTATAGCATCATTGTGTTTACTCTTTTGTTGTGGTCATGCCATCAATTCAACCGGGAATATCAACGGGGTCGTGTCCCTTTGTAGTTGGGATTGGGATGGCGACCTGGATGCCGAGGCTGGGCTGTGAAACAAATAACACGTTTTAAAATAATTTTGTTTGAATAGTAAATTGACAAATAACACTAATTTACCTGGTATCATCATGTTCATTGCTGGGTACATGCCCGCTACCTGTGCAATGGGAGGTCTTAAATCTGTCGATGGAGAGCGACGACTATTTGGTAAAGCTACGGAAGGCTGTAAATAAAAGAATAGATGAAATACAATAAAGAAATGTAGCGCGAAACGTAAAAGGATTTTTATTTCCAAAAAAAATTATAACGGAGGTCTGTATGAAAGTTGTGTCCAAAATTGTATATCGATCAAAAATCCATAAAATTAAAAATGTATCATTTTGTTTGATTCAAGACAAAAAAATATTTTTAGAACCAAGCTGTTGGTCGTTATTCACTCGATTTCATTCGATTCATTTTCATTCGAAATTTCAATTGCATTTAATTTGAGAATACTACCTAAATTCGAATTATTTCATTCATACCGCAGCACTATAGGTAATTTCGGCAGTTTTTATGCAAAAAATCATTCTGAAATGAAAGCCTTCTAAATTGATACCCATAGGTCTCAAATTGCGATTTGTTTGCGTTTTTCGTGATATATAATAATTTTGGAGAGAACTTCAGAATAAAAAAAACAATAAAATTTAAGGCAAAGAACCATATACAACGTCCCCGCAAGTAAAGTTATTAATAGCAACAATTTGGACAAAAAATACATCAAATTAAAGAGGGAGTTAGGTTATTTTGCATGCATTTGTCATCAAGATGAACTAAATGGAACTTTTCCGCGAAAAAACGACAACTGAATTAAATCAAATTTTGATTACAAAAACCCACATATAGGATGTCGAAGGAAAGATTATGAGAAAAACAAAAAAATGGAGTAGAGCTTGGGTTCCTCTTAGAATATAAACCATACGCTTTTCAGCATTACAAATAAAAAAGTGAAAATCTGTGTTTTCTCTTTCTTGTACATATAAATCATTTAAAAAGTCAAAAAATCGTTTAACACCACCGTAATTAATTTTTGCCCCAAAAACAGGGCAAATTACCCTTAGTGCACATCAAAATAATTGAAGGTAGTATATATTGTAGAGAATAACAACTCTGCATGTAATTGCATATTCCGTCAGATATAAAATAAATATACGCAAAAATTTTTGGTTTTTATTCGACAATTTTTCAACATATAACTAAAAACGCGTAAAATTAATAAAATGCCACAATTTCTTCCCAAATATTAATGGGAATATCATTTGTTTCATTCTTAAAAGGTTTTCATTTCAATTAACACGATGTGCGCGCACAGGTCCGGTCCTAAAGTATTAAAGTTAAAATATGAGCAAGAGCAGTGCGAAAAGATCAGAAATATTGAGGCCGCGCTCAACGTGTTGAATTTATTTCAATTAACACTAAATTTATATACAATTATTTCAATACTATTTAAAAACAATGCACAAAATGTATTTATTGTTTAGATAGAATTATGAGAAAAATTGTAGCTACCGACCTACACTTTGTAATAATTAAAATGATTCAATATGTTAGTAAATAGTTCGAATTTTAAATTGCAATGGAAAAAATAAAAATGAAAAACTTTTTCCATATATAGGAAATATAAATAATTGCACTTACGTGGGCAAAATATGTATGACCATATTTAAAGTACAATCCGGATGCTCCCGGGTTGTATGTACCCAATAATGGCTGAGGATGGTGATGGTGAGCAACTGTTGCAGCAGCAGCAGCTACTGCTGCTGCATTCGCGACGTCGGCTGCTGCCGCGGCCGCTGCTGCACCTCCTAAAACGGCTGTGGTCGCCTGTTGGGGCATTGCAGCTGTGGCAGTAGCTGCCCCACCTGCAGTTGTTGCTGCTGTTTGCAAATGTGGTGGAATGTGTGCAGGCCCTCGTGCAGTTGTTATGTACAGCGATGGCGGTGGTGGTGGCGGGTGATGAGTAAGAGCAGCTTCACCACCATTGTTCTGAGCATTTATCATATATGAGGGTGCGGCATAGCAGCTGGCTGCAATCGGAGTGGCAGCGTTGGAAGAATTATGTATACTGTTTGGTGAATTATTGTTGCTATTGTCATTGCTGCTGCTCGCGTTTGTGCTTGGTGAATTGCGTTGAGAAGCCGGATTTCGCCGAGATTCCACAACACCTCCACCACCTGCGCTGTTCGAAACAGATCCCTTGTGACGGAATGCCGCTGCTGCTGCATTTAGTCGTATTGGAGGCTTCGCAACGTTAACTATTGGAACTGTACTCGGTGTCATTTCAACATTTGTCGTAGTCGCAAAATTGTTATTATTCACGTTTGCACTCCCGGGATAACTGGGTGGGCCACTTAATAGGGGGGTTTGGGGTTTCTCGTTGACACTACTACCACCAGATCGTTTAATCGAATGTGCCCTAGAGTTTGTGCTACTGCTGCCTGGCGATGCTCGGGTATCGTTGTTATTGTTATTGCCCAACAAAGACGGTGGCTTGGTACCACCGCCACCACCTCCATTACTATTGTACCCACCCGTGTTTGTTGAATTTTGACGACTTAAACTTGCGCTTTGGTAGGCAATTGTTTTCTTTCCACCTCCGCTACCATTGCCATTGTTTCTCTTCTCGTACGTATTTGAAGGATACGAGGTATGGGGACTATTGCTATTTCCACTACCGGATTGTTGATTCTGATCCACATAGAAATGTGGAGTCGAACTGGCGCTGCTGTAGTGTGCCGCATTGTTATTCATTATGGGAGGTGTTGAAAATACAGGAGGGTTACGCTGAGAGTGAAGCTGCACCGAGGGTATTGAGTGTGGTGTGCTGGGTGCCGATTGCGAGGTACTATTATTACTCGTGCCTACGGCGATTCCTGCGCTCCCGCCCCTTGTCATATAGGTGGGATTTCCACTTCCATTTTGTGCTGCATTTATAAGCGATGCCGGATCCACTATTGGTATTGCAGCCGGACCTGGACCGTGTATTGCATGAGTTCCCGTCGGTATGGCCGCATGTGGGTTCGAATGGTGAGTTGTGGCATAAAACGGCGTAATCACAGTATTAGAATGATGAGTAGTGTGTATGGCTCCTGCTGAAGTGCCAGTAGCATGAGCTTGTATTTGTGGGTTGCTGTGCTGAGAAAGAATCGCAGCTTGCTGTGCCATTCCCGCCGCAGACTGCGGACCTAGTGCTGGCGTCGCGTTAGCAGCATATGGGAACATGTTAGCCGGAAAAATTGTCGCATGTTGTGGTAAAGCATACATTGTTGCTGTTGCCGAAGTCGCACCGCCAGTGCTTAAATCTGAAGTAGTTGGTGTTCCGGTAGCTGCTGCCGGTGGTGCTGTCGCTGCTAATGTCAGTGTGGGTACTGGGCCCAATTGATATGTCGTTGCACTGACCCCATTCGGCAATGCGGTAGCTGTCAACACCTGTGGACCACCGCTTACTCCACTGCTGGAGAAGTGTGAGGGATTGGGTCGTTTTATACGGCCTGTGCCGTAGTATGTAGTACCGCTGTTGTGATTGTTTCCACCACTAGTCATAGCGGAGCCGGTGTTGACGTGCTGTTGATAGCAATTCGGCGCTGGTCCATTTTGAAGATTAGCATTCTGAGGGCATCCACCACTACTTCCTTGTGTACTACTAACATTTGAAGAACTGATTGACGGTCCAGCCGTCGAATTGAGTCCACTAGGTCCTGATACATTCACGCCGCCTGCGACGTGAGCACCATTAGCAGGCGCAGCTTGTGGTGGAGCCTGTGAAGTTAACAGTGATGTGGCGGGTACTGCTTGTTGAGGTACATAGTATGTCATGGTTTGGCCCCAGTATCCTAGAATTTATATGTTAATCCACTTCAGTTTAGAATATTAAAATTTTAAATTTTGTACTTACCGTTATATGGGTAAGGATATCCAATTGGATATGTTGTCATTGGTATTTGCTGCAGTTGACCTGTTGTTGAAGCTGGCGCCGCAGCGGGAAGTGGTGCCGCTGCCGCCTGAAACTGTTCTCCGGAGTATATCACTTGGCCAGGATAAATAGGAGTGCCATTTGTTGTTGTAAACTGGGCAGTTGGATAAGCGGCTACTGGTACCATCGTCGTGGTACCACCAGTCGGATATATTGTCTGCGTTCCGGGTGGTAAAATACCTGCAGATTCTCCCCGCTGCTGTGTAGGATCGAATACAGGCATTAAATATCCTTGAAACTCTCCTTCCTAAAAATATCAACGTTAAACACATGCTATCTGCGCACAATTCACACAGACTTACCACAGGCGGTGGATAAGCGTAGATCATTCCCTGTGGTACAGCATAAATGCTTCCATCGGGCTAAAAGAGAAATCAAATTATGGTTTACTTTTTACAATACGGAATGCGACTTTAGTGTGTCCATACCCCTTGCTGATATGTGGTAGTACAATATGGATTACTTCCACTCGGAGTATTTGTGTGAAATACTGTAGAACCATCAGGAGCCTGGTAGCTTTGGGTCCAACTAGTTCTAGGTTCCTCGGAAGACCGTTTGGTCAATGTGTCGTTATTGCTAAACGGAGTAGAGCGTGCCGAAACGGGTGTTTCACGGTTCTGAGTTTGCTGTTGTTGGTGGTGTGGATGCGTTTGTTGTTGGGTTGGAGTCACAACATTTCTGGGCGTTTGGCTTGAATTCTAAAAAAACAGTAGGATGTATTTACACAGTGAGAAGATTCATACAAGTTATTATTGCAAATACCTCAAACTTGGAAAGATCTTCCTGCTCACTTATGGGAATATTAGGACTTGTAGCTTGGTTCTTGAACTTCTGGACTTCAATACGGTCGTAGTTCTTCGTTGATGTTGTGGTAGTTATACTGAGACAGCCATTAGCCGAATTATCACATTCATCGTTATCATCTTTATTGGATGCATCTGCAATATAAGAGCAACATGCTATAAACAATATTGTAATGTCGTGTGCTTGATTTTGTCTATTTACCACCACCGTCATTGTAATTGATAGCGTCCAAATTCTTGCCAATCGCATCATCGCCTTCATTTACCGTTTGTGTTGACGACTCGGATACAGCCTCCACAGCAACAGGAGGCGGTGTTGCATCCATAGGACTGAATTGCTGTTGACATTGTTGGTGCTGCTGTTGCGACGCCATCTGGTAACCCTTGTTTGGCTTCTTTACAGTACTTTGCATAGCATGCTGTTGTGGAGAAGAGATACTCTGCGTCGAATGGTATATGGTGGAATTGGAACTGCCGCTACCATTGTTACCACCAACAGGCATGGCTTGATTTGGTGGTGGATTGGACGGGTCAAAATGATAGACAGTACTGTAACCAAATAAGAAAACGTGGAAGGAAAAAATAAATTATTTTTATCATTGTCATTCGATGAAAAACAAATATTAGCCAACAGATGATAGTCCTTATGATGTTTCAGAAAAAAATATTTTACCCATGTTCAGAAATTGCAAAAAGTGATAATACCGCTAGAAAATTTTAAGATCTTAGGGACAATATTAATTTAAGTATTGTATTGAAATAGTACAGATCTACAAATGAATGAATTTGTATTTTTCGAATGCCAGTAAATATTACGATTAGAATACTGTTAACCAATGGAGAATACAAAAAATTCCAGGTCTAGAACGAATGTTGAACTGTAGTGCTTATCGATAGCAGTAAATATTGTATGAATATATGTGTTTTCAAAAAAAGACACTGTTCGACCAACTGAATAATAGAGAAAAAGAAATGTTCTGTTCTGATTTCCAAAAATTAAAATTGTTACACTCATATCGTTCAGTATCGGAACATTTGTTTTTCACTATATTTAGTGTGTAGGGCGGTGTCATTCTATTGAACACATTTTTAAAACCAAACGTAATTCTGTTCTTAAAAAATGTAACGTCGGAGAAAGTAGTAATGTATTAGTAATTGTAACGCCATTGTCCTTAACTTTCTCAATAAACAGAAGTGGAATAACTATGTATTGGTTTATATATACAAACAATGGTGTTTAATTGCAACATTTGGGAATTTAATTTAAAATCAATATTGTTTGTAATTTGAATTAAGGGGACCCCCCCCCTTAAATTAACTTCATACCATGGCATGTGTGAACCAGGCGGGTACGCTAAACTTACGCATAGTATTACATAGGTAGGTGGCTCGAAACGGAACATTTCTTCTACAAACCAAACTTAAATTTTGCGTTGGTTCGCCTGTATGAAATGCGCTTGGAATTCTCAGATTACATGTGATATAATTCAAATTGTTTTAGAAATTTTTTCATACGAAAAGTTTGTAATCTATCTCCTAATACATTGGCCGAAGATTTACCATGTCCTAGAGATGTGTTGAGATAAATGTATATTAGGGTTATGACTTTTTTGCAACCTCGTATCCCAGTATCATATTTTGATGTGTTTTTACATAAGATAAGATAAATCTTAATTCTATGAAACAACTTCACACACAAAATCATTTGAAATTATTTTATTAACGAGAATTTATGAACAATTTTCTGAGCCATTGTAAGCACGTATGTAATTATCCACAAGATTTAGAGCACCACAAAATGACATAACGAAATGCATTTAATTGCGAAACTCTTTTGTCCCATAAAATGCGACTTTTCGTGCAAATAATAAAAATTCTACTTTTTTCGGTTTAGATACACACTGGTGGCCAAAACTATAAAAATTTTAGATTATGTATGTTCTATGTATGTTCTGAATTTACCCATTGTCAAATGTTTTATCACTGATAGATACCTTAACTGTATCTTCATGTACAGTTGGTTTTCTAATGGCATACAACATTCTTAGATGTGCTATTTCTAAGAATGTTGTATGCCATTAGAAAACCAACTGTACTTGAAGATACAGTTAACAAACATCACATGGTGGCCAAAACTAAAGCAACTGAAATTGTAAACAGAATAAATGACCTGTCACTTTTTTAAAAAAATAAACAAATAATTAGGTAATTTATTCACTTTTAAAAAACAACAAATATAAACGCAAAAATAAAAAATTTCTCTGTTGTTGATCAGTACGAACTGATGTTATTTTGTTAAAGTTATTTTTATTTTTGAAAAAGTTATACGGCATTTATTAACCTTGCAATTTTAGTTCATTTTGTCTTGGCCACCAGTGTATATGATGAAAAATAAAAAATTAATTTTCTTTCGAAAACAATATGAATTTCACGTGACTTTTAAATAATTAAAATATTGCTTAGTTTAGTCATTTATAACAAAAGCTCATCAGTTCCTACCACAACCCTAATGTATATGTTTGGTAATGTTAAAGTAAAAGTGTTATGCAGAAAAAACATTTATGGAACGTCGGATTACACAGAAAAGCATTTGCATATAAAAAGCAGAAAGTGATGTGCAAACAGATAACTTACAAAATCTTGTATTTTGTGTATTGTAGTCAAACAAGCTGCCGAATTTAAGGACTCCTTGTTTTGTGTTATGAATAGTATGTGCAGAGCGTACATGCGTAAATTTATATACATTATATACCGATAATTATTGATAATTCAATCTTGGATATCACAGCAAATCGAAGCTACAGAGATTTTAGGGATTATCTTTCAAATAATAACAACAGTCCACATTTTCTCGGGCATTATAAATATGTAATTCTTGTCAGTTCTTGCAAAACTAATTAAAATTTTAAAATATAGAGTAAATTGGGTACTTTATGCTTTGTTGGCAAGTATCAGGGTAAGGTGGTCTTATCGATATCAGTTCATTCACATACATCGATGAAGTATGGATACTACAAATTTAAAATAGCCCCAAATAAAAAATGTTGATAGAGATTGGCCCAACGATTCTAACACTGGTGGGAACAATTTGTCAGTAAAATTTACTCAGTAACGCCTTTTGAGAGAATATCTACTAGAATATCTCAAAAAATTTAAAAATTTAAATTAATTACAAATTGATATCTGTCGGTAGGCTTTACCGACTACTTTATTTTGTTGATCGAATTGCCGAAAATGTTCGTTATCAATAGTTCAGTTATTCATATTTTTCAGCTTTACTTATAATCGACGTGGCGCCTAAAAATATTCAACTACCAATCTAAACTAACTTGAAAATTATTAATTGTAAAATAACATTTGTAAACTTACAATATTTTCTCTTCCGAAGCCTACATGAAGACTCGATGAAAGGCATGCTTGATAGCCCAATAATGTGTAACAATCTGTACAAATTGTTCCTGAATGTTGTTCAATAACTAAAAGTTCGATAAATTCAGACTGATAAAATTTATTCTGCTCGTATCGTTGTCAGTAAAATGAAGAAAGTAAACAATTCAAGTTTCGAGCAATAATTGAAATATTTACATTATTTTGAAGATATTTAGCCATATGCATTGTATAGATAAACATGAATCTAAAATCCAATTATTAAAAATTGATATTTTGTATCGTGTTACGTAACAACTTCAAATTACGACCTTTGTGGAATATATCACTCATTTACTGTTATATCAGACTTCATGTTGTGTAACAATTTCATATGAATATCACTTATACAGGCTAATTGAGGAACTGTAGAAGTTTATCTGTTCTATATAAGATGTGAGTCAATTAAGTATTTGCCTTTTTTATTCATGCCGGCCTTGCAGCAAATGAGCGATATAGGGTTTATTGTGAATACAAATTTTAGATTATGATCCTATTACTCATCGTCAAACGTTTTTGATCACTGCAGTTAAGGTATCTTCATGTACAGTGGTGTTTATAATGGCATACAACATTTTTAGAAACAAATACAGCAAATTCATGTGAACAAATATTGAACAACATAGCACTATGTTTTCAAGAATTTTTATTTAAAATTGTCATAATTACTCACTTAATCCTTATCCACATTTTAAATAATAGGGAAATCATTGTTTTGCTTTTCAGAAGCCCCACAAGTGTTATGATATATTTAAAAAGGCTTATAAATAAATACCTTATTTGATTTGAATTTGCAAGTGCCTGAGCATTTGAATTTTCCAAAGCATTCTGGCCAAATTGTGCTAATTATTTCTAAATATTATTGTGAATGAATGTTGTATGCCTTTATAAACATTAATAGTTAAAATATTGAATATTGCACATGCTTCAATTAGTGGCGCGACTTTATATCCATTTGTTATTGTTAAGTGCTTGCTATGGAATATTAAATCGAATATAGACGCACACATATTCGTTCTGAGGCTATGCTAGGTATTAGTGGTAAAATTAAAAAATGTATTTTTTTGTTTGGATTAAAGTTTTGTAAATTACCCGTCTGCATTTAAGATTGGTTGTAGGGTTTGTGGATTGATCAAAACACTGCCTTTCGGCACATTTGAAATATCTGTAACAGCCCAAACAAGTCCACAAGAGGGCAGGGATTTTGTAGCATCAATGTTCTCCCTATTCGTGATGACTGAAGAATGTTGTGGCATATGCTGTTCATCATTGCCGCCATAAACATCGGTGGGCGATGGTATGACCGAATCGGACTGAACCGATTGTGTTCGTGTTTTATAGCTAAACAACGGAGTGGCAAAATTAGTTTTTATCCATGGATTGGTTTTCTGTTTTATGCTTCATCGCGAAATGTTTATGTCCAACATGGTTTAACTTAAAGATTATACAAGTCAACATTTTAACTTACCCACTACTCGAGGGCGACAGTCTCCATGATGTACTTGCACTTCCTATTGATTCTTGCTTGGAGAAGATTCGATTGTTACCTCCACTGTTTCCTTTATTAGAGTTAGCAGAATCGCCTCGCATCAACGGAGGAGCACCGCTCTGAGAAGGTCCATAATTATTATAATTATTTCCCTTTGTCGCCACACTCCCAGAACGACCATCGGGAGACTGTAATTGAAAACGTCCATATTGGTTACAAATCTCGAATATTGTCTAGCAATCAAACATACGTTTTGTATCTTGAGTACTTTTCCACTCGAACGGCCACGAGAAAATTGCTGCTGTTCGACTGAACTTGTCCAGCTGATATAATTGTTATCCTCATCCGTGCTGCCACCACAAGCCTCATTCTGACTTCGATTAAAAATACGAGAACGAGCACGGTCATAGTCTTCCTCACGTTCCTCAAAACTCTTTGCCTTGCGGTCCAACATACCACGATCTGGACATAAGTAGCTACTTTGTCGTGCCTCATCGAAACTGTGCGTGTCCCGCTTTAATATAGACTTCCGTGAATCGTCACGATTGTGTATGACCAGCGTTTTAAATCGTATCTACGAGAAGTTACAAATAAAAAATAAATACTTAAGACCTCATTTTTGATCAAATATGTATGCCAACTTACATCCGGTATGCGAGTGTTTTTAGTCGGTGCCACAATGACGCACTGTTGCGTTTCGGTGTCGACATTATGTTCCATGCCAAAAAAGGCTGCAGTTCGATGTATCAACATACGATTGTACGACGATGCTTGAGGAAATCGTATTTCGCCCCGTCTACGCGAAACAAAGACAAAAATGTTGAATGTGCACACAGAAAGTCTGACAATATTACTCACCCTCCTTCCTGCACAAATTCAATAAGGTCCTTCTCGACCTTCAGCAGAAACTGACGATCTTTAACATTTTTGTTCAACGTCTCTTTAAAGAAACTGAGCAGATCGGTGCCGCCGTGATCTGTGTACTGTTCGTTGGAATTTTCTGAATTTGTGAAGACTAAAGAAATAAAAATTGATACAAATTATCGAAAGTGCAGTGGATACGCACCTCTTGAAATAAATCCGGATGTGTTGTTGCTACTGTTCAAGCTGCCATCCATGCTGCCCCCTCCACTTGGACCACCGCCACCAGCACCACAACTACCACTGGTGTTTGAGTTATTACCTCCACTGGATCCACCACCGCTAATATTTTTCAAACGCGGCTTTGATCCTTTCGAATTAGAATTGGTGCGATGCTTTTTATTTCCACCGGTACGTTGTTGATGATGTTGGGATTGTTGCTGCTGTTGATGTTGCTGGCTGTGATGTTGCTGTGAGTGCGGTTGCTGCGAGTCCATGTAATGCATATCTTCGCTAGAATTCACACTATTTTGACTATCGTTGCGCGGACAGCGATTCTCCTTATCGTAGACAATGTACGACGTCGCCTGCTGTTGCTGCTGGTTGTGACCTCCATCGTTGGGGTGCATTTGATAATTCATTGGTGAATTATAGACGCTATTGGTTTGTGAGGATGAGCCATGCTGTTGCTGCGACGGCTGGGAGCTGTCCGTTATCTTTAAAGCTTTTTGTAAAGCACTACCTGCGTTATATGACTGTTGCTGGGGTTGACTGTAACTCTTATTGGACACAGAGGCAGAATTTGAATTGCTCGTGGCCTTATTGTGCGTATCGTTAAGTCCCGATACTTCGCCATTAGACTTTTTGTTGTTGCCCGCATTTCCTTCACTATTGTTGTTGTTGTTATTATTATTAGTTAGACTATTAGAACGTTGGTTTGGTGGCAGTTGTTGTTGCCCGTTGTTGCTGTTGTGACCACAATTGGATGCTGCTCCTCCAGAAGTGCCAGCGCCTCCACCGCCTTTGGATTTAGGAGGAGTTAATTTTGGAAACTCTGTTTCATTGCAGAGGGCAACATTGGTATGTTGTTGCTGCTGCTGCGTTTGTTGGGATAACTGTTGCTGTTTGTGTTGACTAGTTACAATCACAGATGGTGTATCTACTATTGGGGAATTGCCTCTTGTTGATGATTGTGTATGCAATTTATTGTTGTTATTGCTATTCGGTTCACCAACATCTATGTGGTGATGCTGTTGCTGGTATCCATTCGGTGACAATTGCGGCTGCGAAGAAGACTCAGATGTTCTGGGTGTGGGAGTTCGCGGTGGTGATGTAGCCTCTCGCATGGCATGACTCCGTGTCAAATGTTTTCCCTTCATGGTACCCTTAAATTAAAAAAAAAAAAAAACAAAAAAATTAATTAATTTCGATCTAATCTGGAACAACTTTTACTTTTATGAGTTTTGCCTGTAAGGGAGATGATCATTTCAATGATTTTTAAGTCAGGTTTTCCCTTTCGAGTTGAGCTTAATCATCGAAGTTTTTACAACGAAAACGAAACCTAGTGGAAGAACTTACGCACCCACTATTATGGGACGCATTTCACCGTTGGTTAAGCCACTTTGTGGCTTTACAAAGATCGTAAGTTGATAAACTGTATTCATATAGCAGTAAATACGAAGTTGCATCTGCGAATTTGTCTATGTCCGACATTTGTCTTCACTCTAGAAAACGTCATTTTCAAAACAGATTTTTGTTGTAGCGATGGAAAAACTTTTGATTTTTGTACCCAATACGGAATTTAAGACCTTCAAATCAAAGATTAAAATATGTGTGTGTGCTATGTCTAAATCTGAACCGATTTTCACGAAACTCTATGCTATGCAAAATTTCGTGCAAATCGAAAGAAAACACGTCACTCTAGACTCAATTTGGTACGCTGTTCAAATTTTAGTCTCAATCGGATAATTATTTGTCACTTTGTTGTACTATAATTTTGTTGTAGTTACGTTTTTTTTTTCAGAAAATATCATGTCAAAAGGACGTAACTGACATAAAACCTTTAAGAACGCAAAAAATAATATTTTATTCAAAAAATAAATACGACTCTGTAGTGCATTTAAACTTTGAAAAAAATTCCAGCCATACTCCATTTTTATAGATTTTATAACGTTTTTTGCTTCTCCTGTAAAATTAGTAAAAGTTTAGTTACGTTCGTTTGCATTTATGATGACGATTCGTATGTTGTTAGTTATTTGTGTGCATAATCACTACAAGAAACAATACCGTCCAAAGGGGGCACATTTTAACATTATGACTTCTACCATTAAAATAGTATAAAAATATTGAAATCGAACTTAAAAACCCGTTTTTCTATTCAAAGTAATTGTTACAATATTTCCTAATAATTACAATTTATAAAAGTCCAATAGCTATGAAATACTTGTATGGGGAAAACTGTATATAACAACAATGAAAACGATAAAATTCTATCTTCATACCTAAACCAAAAAGTGTCTGACTGAAAGGTAAGGCACAGAACAGCCTTGAACTCTGCATACAAAATTGCGTAATTGTTTGTATATAAACATTACAAATTTTCTAGGAAACTCGTGGTGATTGACACACAAACTCCTAGAAAACTCACGCTTAATATGAACTTTCAACGATGCATGTCTGGATTTTTTGTTTTTCCACCATTCGTTCGTCTTCGTTATCGACTAACCACACAATAACCCAATTTGTGGACACAACTGCCGTAGGGAAGTGTGGATACACACACTCTACCTTCTATAGTCATTCTCAACAATTTTGTCGAATACTCCCCCCATCCCCCAAGTTCTAACCTTGGCACATCGAACGAATTAATGACAGCAGCACGAGCGGGCTAACGTGCATGTGTGCGTCTTTCCATAGCTCTGTGCGAAGTCCTTTGAACACAATGGAAATGAAACATGCGCACAGACACATTAGTTTGTTGGGAAAATTATCGAGTGACTCAGAATTTGGCGACTACACAACGGATCGGGAAATGTGCAGTAGAAGGATCCCACATATGCTTGGAATATATGTCTCTCAGATACTTACCCTTCGATTCATTCCAAAACTGTTTTGCCTGCCCAATGACTCTTCGCTATTGTATTCCTTTTGTTGTTGGGCCTGATTGGATGAGGACATGTTTGGAATATTTGTAGCCACGGCTACTTGAGACTTTGTGGAACTCATAATCACAGTTAATGTATTTTATTTTATCTGAAAAAAAAAAAGAAAGAACCCGTAATTACATTTTAATAAACAATATTCACGAACAACAACAAACTAAATTATACAATTATAAATGTATGTACTAGTGCGTGTGTGTTTTGAAGTTTTTAGCTTGTAATTAAATGTTAGATTAGTAGAAACGTAAATATAGTGTCAATGTATTATACATATAATAGAACATCTCCACAATAAAAATGCAATATTTCTTTAACGTAAAGCATTCACAAACAAAATGTTGTAGACTGAAAATGCGAATTTGTTAGCGTTTGTGTAAGTTGTGCACCTCAAACCACCATGGCATTGAGAAATTGAGAAAATATGTATGTATATATGACGGGTTGTTTAACCGCTATTTATAGCTTATTGCGTGACTATTATTTCTTCCTGGTGCGAGAGAAACAGGATATTGTCTTTAAAATGAACAAATCGCACAGTGAGTTAAAACGTTTCTCATGTTGTCAAACGACTTTAACTACTAATCGATATTTCCAACATTTTCATTCATTCCATTTATTATACTTTTGCATGTATGTGTATGTCGACGAAGCCGAGTGATATTTTGAAAGCCTAAACTCGAGGTTTATTAATAAGATTAAGTTTTTTTTTTGAATGTAAGGTCGCCAACTTAAAAATAATATTGCAATCCTCACCCATTTCCGGCCCTGACGATCGAGAGGCCCTCACCATGAAGGGATGTGAAACTAGAAAACTACCGGCTACACTTTTCAATTTTAACAATTTTTAGCCGGTCGTACCTGAATATACTATAAAGTTCAATTAAATGTGAAACATTTATTTAAACACGTGTATACAAACATACTGTCTTTTATAGACCTCAGATTTTGCTAAAATAAAGTGAAGGAACATTCAGTTCAATTTCACCTACCGAAAACTCGACCCGATATTGTAAGGATAATTATAAACATGCCAATTAATTGGCTGATTTTTTAAAATTTTAGACTCTTTAAGGCAAAACATATTTCTTTTTGGACCAAAAATTGCATTAAAACGAACTGAAAAGTTTTAATGACAATGACACTCCGTATTGTGTGTTTAGATGTTGTAAAGGGTGACATATTAAGAGTTATAGAAAACTTGAACAATCGCATGTAATTCAGAAAAATTCACAAAATCTTTATTGATAGTACCAAAGATCTTTATCGATATTGCCAAAAAGATAATAGCTCACAAATCACGATTTAAAAAATGTAATAAATCTGTGATGATCTATGGTTGAGTTATTTTTTATTTAACAATGTTTTACGCTACGATTTGCAAGAGGATTCAATAAAAAATGATAAAAGTTTACCTTATTAACAGATTTCACTGCATAGTGCTTTAAGTCGAAGAATAAACGTTGCAATTATTGTTGTTGTTAAATTTCACATCAGATGATTATGCATTTAAAAACACATATAAAAATAATTTGTAGTAATAGTTTTTAATTTAAACAAACTAAATTTAAGTATAGTTTTTTTATTTTATTGTAATTTATATTGCACTAAACACGTCGAAATCATCTTTGACGTCATCAAAGTTTTCCTAGTTTTGCAATACAAAATTCCAGTTATTTACGTCGGCAGTGAAATTGGCCAAAGTGAAGTCATTGTCATTTCTTTGAGTATTTTCATATTTTATATCAAATTTATTTTTGTTGCGTTTTTTATTTTGTTTTGTGTTTATTGTTATGTTGTTTATTAAATATCACATTTTAAATAACTAAAGTTGTATAAAAAAAGAAACAAAAAACTGTTAAAATATTACAAAACACTACCGTTGTCTACATCGTATCCAAACGCTTGTTAACAACAAGGCTTAAAAGGTAAGTAAATAACACATCGAAGTTTGCAGTATTAAAAAAGGAAAATTTAAATGAGACAGTCACACCATTACAACATCGTATGGAGGTCAGGGAAATGCTATCCTACATCAATACCAGACACATATAAACTAATTTAAAACAAACCAGTGAGCGAAGCAGTATAGTCGGACGGGCCGACCATATGATACCCTACACAACTACCACGAAAAACACACTTTCAGCGGTTCTATATTCTGAGCCTGGGCAATATTTCGTGATATTTGCACCCTTTTTACAGATCATAGATAAACAACTCCTATTTCTAAGTCTTGAATATTTTCCAAAATGTTTTTTTCTTGAAGAGAATTTTTACGCCATACAATAAAAAATTGGTCACTATAGGTTTTGGTTGATTTGACCCTCGGAAAATTGACCGATCATCATCTAAACAGCCGCTCTAAGTATTTGCCGCTCTATGTATTTGTATATAATAATTGCCTCTAAAGCGACTAGAAAATCTGACAAAATTAAAGTTTTCGGTTCATTGCACCCCCTGAATGAAATCTCAACTTCACCGAAAACTATAAGCGTCGTCCTTGACCATAATCGGAACTTCAGCGCGACATTTCCGTCCTCTAATGGAGTAATAGTAATAATATGCACATAGTCTCCTTGACCTTATTACGTATAACTCCCGCATCGGAGTACATACGGCCATACAATTGGTATCAATTTGAAGGTCAACAACTCATCTTGGACATACTATCAACATCTAGAGTATATGTCCTTCAGGAGCAAGTAATTGTAATTTTTCACACAAAAGTCAGGGTCCACTTGACCCACTAAATATTGACCGATCTTTATCAAACCAGGCATGCTCATTCTTTGGCCCGATCCCCGTCTCCATGTAAAATTTCACGATGTTCGAACCATAACTGCGGCCTCTGGAGAGACCAGAAAAACCGACAAAAATTTAGTATTTGGTCCATTTCATCCCCTAAATATTAACCGATCTTTATCAAAAACAATAGGGGTCTTCATTGGCCAGAACCCATCATACATGCAAAATTTCGTGAAGATTGGTCCATAACTGTGGCCTGTATCGTGTTTACAAATTATAATGGACAGACGGACGGACGGACGGACGGGCACACATGTCTAGATCGACTCAGCTAGTCGAGATATGACGATCGGTATACTTAAAGGTGGCTCTAGGACCAATATTTCGCGGCGTTACAAATTTTGGGGCTGCACAAAGCTATAATACCCTGACAACATAGTTGTGTAGGATATAAAAACCATCATAGTCCCATTATTAAATGAATTACAGCGCCATATTTGAATGGGTACAAATGTACCACGTTTATTGATCTACGTAAGCAATAAAATTTAAAATTTTATATAAATTATATATATTTACATTATTGAATTCCTTAAAAAAAAAGTTCCAAGTCTTGTTGGAATAGAAAATTATTTCATTCATTATTATTATTGAAACATATTATAAAAACGGCAAACTGGAATTACGTCTGACTATGTTGCAATCACAACATTATTGAAAATGTTATAAGCGTTGCAGTTTAAGATCCGTCAAAAGTTCGTTTGGCTTCTCAAATTTCCGTGGATATAACTTTTGTAATAGAATAGATAATAATCGAATTCATGGAAAATTAATTTAAATAAATACAAGAGCCCGAGTTGTCGTCATGTACGATTCGGATTTAATTCAATTATTAAGCTTTTTTTATATTAAATAAGCTTTATAAGCCTCCCGCGATAAAGTTCGCAATATTTAAGATATAGTTTCGAAATTTTGCACATACATTGCTACTACTCCTACAATGTTTGGTATTGAAAATGGGACCGATATATAATTTTGGGGAAGCCCCCATATAACGGTACCCCCAATATTCGATGTTTTAAGTTTTTTTCATGGGTTTCATTCTTATAATTGGTTGAAATTTGGTATTTTGGGTTCACATTAGGTAGTACAACTGCGGTCAAAATAATAGCAGCGTAATGCATTTAAATATTCCTACTGTTTTCTGTTCAATTTATAGTTAAAACGTTACCAATTGCTATATCGACGCCTCCGAACCATAGTATGCTAAGTCGACTTATCATGTTTTAAAGTTCATTTCGTTTTTAGATACTACGGTCCTTAATTTAAACCAATCCAATCCAAAGTTATAAGCAAAAATGTACTTAGCAGGGCACGTAAGATTTAAGAAACTTCCACACCATAATGTGGTAAGTACACTTAGCATATTTCGGCTTGGAATTTTTTGAATTATTTCGAATGCTAAGTAAACTTAGCATATTACAGCACGGTCTTTTCTTTGTGCCGAGTTCGCTATGTATACTTGGCATTGCCTATATTTTGTTTTTAGTGTTTCTAAGTTCACTTAGTTTGTGTGTGTAGTTTGTGTGTGTAAGTATACATAGCATACCTTAGTTTGGAAAAAATAGTCGACTGATAAATAGTGATAATAGTTATTTATATTTAGTTTTATATTATGTTATAAATCTGATTTCGCTTCTAAAAATGAGAAGTAATAACTACAGAGACCATGCTAAGTAACAAAGAGGAAAATAAAGGTAAGCAATTTAAGAAGAGATTAGTTTATAAAATATTATATCTTTGTGCATATATTTGTAACAGGCAAAAGAAGACGAGATAGACCCATAGTTCCTTTTGAGAATATGCATAGAATTACTTTCTGAGTCGATTTATGCATGTCCGTCCGTCCATCAAAATGAAATTTCGGTGCCGGCTCCTTAATGATCTTGGGAGAATTTTATAGCGACGGAATGCTTGATTTGACATTTCCTAGTTGCCGGATATATTCAATGGAGTACGTTCAAGTCTTTGAAGACAAATTATTGCCATTTTGGGAAAGCAGCAACGATGAATGAATGAATATTTAAAGTATGAACTGGTCCGCATGTTCCTACGACCAGAATGTGACCGAGAACATAGGGGGAATCTTAACTCGTCGTATCTATGCGGAAAACCGCCAATACCAGACTGTTTTTAACCTCAAAGAAGTAATAATCGATAAATGGCGGTCAATCGACGATGATTTGAAAAAAAATTGATAGAGAGTATGATGGATAGCATTTTTGATCTTATTCAAAATAAGAGAGGCCCTACCCATTATTGATTAATATTATGTGATTTTATTTAAGGTTTTAATAATAATTATATCTAAATTTCGTTCAGATCAATAAAACGCTTAATGTTCTACCTCACACCGCTCCCGAGATAACGCCTGTAAACTTTGAGAGCTTCTCCTGAAAAACTCACTTTTCAGACTTAGCATACTATTCTTCGGAGGCGTCGATATGTTTTGTAACTATAACAGTTTTGTATTTTGAAAATATTTTGTTAAAAGGGGTATATTCTTGAAATGAGGTCGTCAAAAAAAATAGCAGCTGCAATGAAAACATAAACATAACATAAATTCATATTAGGTTTTTATATGAAACTTAAGCATTGGTAACGAGATAAAATACATTATTTTCATGGCTTTTAATAATTTGTTGCACAACATTTGGTGTGTAATACTGCTTCACATCCGTGTTGCATTTAATCGACTATGTTATTGCACCTTCGCATAGAGTTTTTAGCCAAACTTATTAAATTTCACTCCAAAACTAATTATTATTCTTGGGTTTATCTGTGACGGCCTTCTTTTTGAAATTGCAACATTCATTTTTTAATTGGATTTAGATCCGGTGACTGTGCGGACCCTTCCATAATATATATATTTCTGTCCTGAAACAATGTTTTGCTAATTGACTGGTTTTCGTTGGATCATTGTCCTTTTGAAATGTCTATTTTATATGCATTTCATATTCAGCATAAAGAAACATAATATGATGCAACATTGAGCGGTATCCCTTGTATTTAAAATTCAATAGCTAGTTCCAACTTCGCAGTACGAGAAAAACGCTCAAAGCGTCATATGTAATAAACTTTCTTCGATAGTTTTAGGGATCAGATTTTTTGTTCTGTGGACGTCTTATATATTCTTCGGATCCAGTTTCACCATTAAAAATATTTTAGAATCGTCCGATCACAGCATATTCCTCCGTTTACCTAATATTGATTGTGAGGTGCGCTGCTATTAATTTGACCGCAACTACAAATCTTCCTACTAAAAACGTTAACACTAGATTGCCGAATGCGTTCATTTCGATTTTCAATTTCAAGTACAAAAACAATTGTGTATATTATGACACGGCTTTTTAAGATTTGGTGACTTTTTGTACCACATAGAACTACGATTATTAATAATAGTAGCTGCTTCCCCCTCTTTCATTCCCCGTATTTACATGTGCTATACCTATATTGCCTAAAATCGGTCATTTTGACCTCTTGTGAACTTCAGTAGTGTTGGCGGGTTATTTGGGATACCATTTGTATTTTGTTTTTGCAAAATAGTCAGGCTGAATCCCAGTTTGATGTTTTTATAAAAAAAAACTATTTATTAGTGGGGAATGTATGGCATTGTCCGCCGAGGGGTAAGGCAGGGAACACTATAGTTTCGGATCTCGAAGTTCTTACGTTACCAGCGATACGACCCCAATGAGAGGTTCGTCCCCAATGAGAAGGTTTTTTGTAAAGAAGCAATAAATAGCTTCTGAGGAGAATATACCAACAAAAAACTAAGGGATCTGATGAGGATCAGTGGCGAGATCCGAAACTATAGTCTTCCCTGCCTGAATGGATACGAACTTGATTCAGAATGTTTTCTGATTTTCCATTCTTGCATATAAAACATATAAAAACATTGAGTTTTCCAATAAGATATTTTAATGCTCAGTAAAATAAAATTCAAAATACCTGTCTCAATTCACAGTCTTTTACTGGAGTCTTGTATAAATGCCATTCTGACACCTAATGGTGACAATTGGTACACATTCGTGGTGGAATCCGTTGTCAATATTTCTAACATTAGACGTATATAACGACATTAAAAAAAGAAATAATAAATGCTCCAATAGTTTCCGTCATGGAAAAGTAGACTAGTTTATAGCAGATCACAATTTTATTTGCACATAAATATTATGGACACAGTGTTGTGTAGTCGTTACTGACCTCTTTATATTCCAACCTATGATATACAAACAAAAATGTTTTTTTATTATGTTTACCAAAAAATCCAAATCCAGAAATCGCTGTTGTTACTGCCGAGTAGAAAAGGATATTTGTCCCATTCCAAAATATGTGTCTAGTCGAGCTATTATATACAAATGCATATGCACAATGAAATATGCGAAGGTCAAAGATGCATACATATGTATGTACGTCCCAAGATACATACATACATATTTGTACATGTCGATGTGCATGGTAAGGGCTGACACACAAAATTGACCCAAATCTAAAGAGCATTTTTCCTACTTCCCCGACCGACAGACATGTCGTAATATCCATTCTATTCAAATTAATCGGTTCCCGAACAGTCGAACATGGGCGTGTGACGTTTGCATGTCCTTTGTGCAGAAAGGTTTGGGGCTAAATGAATCACGATCACAACTTCATGAGTTTCCAATCAAAATTATACGACTTGTGGATGTCGGAATGTGAACGAAGATAATAACAACTAGGACACTTACTTGTACGTTCAAAATGACCAAATATTGAGGAAACGTTAAATGACCTGACCGATTAAAAGTGGCAATCGCAGCGACGACAGCACCACCACCAGTAGCGCGGCATTTGTCAAGGTAGAAAGGAAATAACCGTATGGTCTACACATTGAAAATGCATTCGCTCAGCTGTGGCCCGAGAGAACTCCAATGACAAAGGACATGCGCCTTACAATAACAGGAAGTAACAACATGTTCCTAAGTGTGAGAGGAAGAAGGTGCGAGAACCTTCGTGTTCTCCGACACCCAGATATGCCAAATGACTTCCCATAAACTGAAATCACATTTCAGGAAGATGCACACCAATTTGTATTTCAAGGGTGTCCAGAAAAGGGAATTCCCCAGTATGTCAGCTCTGGTGAGAGACAAAGTGCAACAAACAGAGAAATAAAAAAACAGCCTTGTATCAACAATGTCCTAAGGTAAATACATTTCGACTAAAATATGAGCGGAGAGCGGAATTGTTGTTTATTGAGTGCGCCACAGCCTCGCATGATACCTTGCGAAACAAAAACAAAATAAACCCATCATTAACAACAGCAACAACAGAAACGACGATGAATTAATTGAGGGCGAAATGCAAAAATTCATAGGGAAAAATCATGATTAATCACAAACAAGTACGGATGAATAATTTGATTTGTTTTAGGCACAAGTTGTAGATAGATTTTGGGCGGTAGTATTCTGTGTCGCCATTCCTTTGATTTATTTTTTATCGTTAGTTTTATTTTGTTGTATTTTTATCATTCCATTATTTCACGACCATTGCGACCGACGACCAACACGACCATAGCACTTGGGAACAAGCTGACTAGCCTGACCGACTGACAAGGCGCACAAACCGAGTACCGAGGAGAAATACACGACAACGGTCCGAGTTGTGACGACGGGCCACAGAACGTGTGGTTAAAGTTTGTGTGTATCTATAGGGCGAAAAATTCACACTCACACAGCCATGCACTGATACAAACACACATGCATACTCGTGTATCTATCACTTCACCACCATGTATGTATATGTACTATATATGTATGTGGTATCAAAAGATTTTCAAATTTTCAAAGGCTTTTTTCAATTTTTCTCTTGGCTTTTCCACTGTGGAAATTTGAATATTTTCACACCTTTTTCTAAATATTTTCAAATGGCAGCAACGGCGTCAATGATTTTGCTTTCATTTCGACAGACACGGGACGCTTGGCGAACGTTTGCAAAAAGTTGATTTTTTTGGAAATTTATCTTCTTCTTGTTGTGAACTATTTTTGCAGTTTTTCTTTTACCGTCCACGACAACGGTGCCCACACGTATCTATGGCAGACATCATGGGAAAACGTACAAATTGATACTGGGCCAAGTATTTCTGGGTTGATTCCGTTATTGTGCCTGCCACTACTAAACGGATTTATAATACACAGAGCTCGTGCTGGCGGTGCTCTCTCGACGTTCTCCTCATTGTCTCCAAATCGTCCTATCCTCTCTGATACTTTTCGCTGATGTGTGTCTCTCGCTCTCATTCGGAGCGCCAAGTCGCCCGATTGACTGACTGCTTGCTTGCAAAAAGAGGGAAGTGGACGAAAATGTCCAAACATTCAACCATCAACCGAGAACGAACGGCGTGTACCATCAAAGAAACAAATGAAAATTATATTTTCACTATACACGACGACTATGGTTGTCTTCGTTGTTGTCATTTCTGCTGCAATGACGATGGCCACCAAACACATCTACGACTATGTACATGGACAACGCGAAAGAGCCGAACAAATGTTTTCTATTTTCCCAAACCAAAGAAGAAGAAAGAGAATAACAAATAACAGAAAGCAGAAAACAATACAAATCGAGAAGAGTGTAGTGCGTAAATGCTTAATAACTAGAACAGGTTAAGGTAACCGCCGTCGAGGCAACATCATCAACTGCGAGATTGTAGTAGGCCTGTCACACAAACACGATTATACATGTATGTACGAAAGTGTTGGGGTAGTATTGGGGTGAAAGACAACGGAATAAGGGTTGCGATGCTGCTCGCATGCAACCTGATTGTATTGTCAACAATACGTGACACTAATCAACATAAGTATTCGTACATTGGGCTACACCAAAAACACATCCAAAAGGAACAAATCAAAAACGCATTAAGTTCGGTCGGGACGAACTTTGTATGCCCTTCACCATAAGTTTACTGATAGTTATTTGCAATGAAGTTTCCAATCCAACTTGGAATTGTATATGTTTGATGATGCCCAGCTCCAGCTCCCAGCTCATTCTGATGACAAATTATCCCAAATTTTCAAAATGGGGGGTACTATATCTAACCATGGAAATTGACATCCCAAAGATAACCTAAAACATCAAATTACATACTCCGAATGGAAAAATGTGGTCAAAATGCTGAAAATACCGAAAATTGGTTGTACAGTATTTTTCGGTTAATTGACCCTACGGTTAATTGGTTTTCACGCTTAATTGAACCACATGATGGGGCAAAAAATATTTCATAGGAAAATACATGTAAATTTTCTCGGATAATTAAGCCCTGTTAATTGATTTTCCCGCTTAATTGGTTCAAATTTCATGTCATCAAAAATAAATTTCCTTTTACTTTTCACCGGTTAATTGCATAATAATTGAAAAATAATCTGCCATTTTTTTACATACATATTTGACATAATTTGTGAAAAAGACTAGGTGGCATCTCTACTAATTCAAAACATATGCGAGAAAGCGTAATTTGTATTTGACATTGAATTTTTTTAAATCATTTGTAGTTCCAATTATACGATTACTGTAATTGAACAAAATATTCAATTAAGCGGGTTCGGATAATTGGTTCCTCGGCTAATTGAACAAAAATTTGTGCAAATTTTGATGTGCAATTAACCGAAAAATACTGTATATGGTGGAGACAATCGCACTTATTACTGTTGTCGTATTTTGAAATAATAGCTAGATGGGTCTGTTTGCATTACATTGCTAACAAAACCCGTACAGATGACAACGCTTTGTTATTGTTGTAATTAACAAGATATGTGAGAAAATTGCATTTGTGTACATCCCTTTTTATAGAACCCAAAATATATCAAATTCGGAACAACTTTTACAAAAAAGTTCGGTAAACTCGATATGGGTAGAAAATCAAGTGAGCACATTGTTGTAAAATCTTTACGGGAGTCTGCAAAAATAATGAAGCGCAGTGTTCCTATCAAAGAATATTTCGTACCCAGTTACAAATAGTGGCAAATTAAAAAAAGCTCAAAATTAGGACTTTAACTTCTGGAAAATCATGGTTTTTTTTACAGATGAGTCCAAACTCCATATAAAAGTATAGGGTGGACGCGTAAAAAATTGGCAATAGAACAATACGAGCTTTTCTCGTTATAATCTCATTCCAACATTCAAGCATGATTGCGGCTTTTTTGTCGATGGTGTCATGAAAGGAAAGGACTATGTAAACAGCATAACTTGAAGTGAAGTCATAATGGGGATATCGAAGGACTTTATCTTCCAACAGGATAATGATCCCAAACGTACTGCGCACTGTTTCAAATACCTCAAAACACCACCTTAACGTCCAGATCTTAATCCTATTAACTATTTTTCGTCAATTTGGAAGAAAAAGTTGACATTTTTTTGCATCAGGAACATGAAGGACCTGGAAATAGTTTTAAAAACGGAATCGGGTCAAATATTACCAGAATTAACCTCCAAACTATCTTGAGTAATCTCTCTTGAGTTCACTGTTATAAGCGAAACATAACAAATTTTACACGGACAAGGAGATCTGGCCAACTAATTAGAACCAAGACTGTAGTTAAGCGAGTGCAAATATCGCAAATTGAAGATATACTAAGATGTAGTTATTAGTTTTGCCATGTGTGTGTGTATAGTTTGCGAGTGTTGTTCTTTAGTGTAGATGAATATGTCATTGCGAGTGCATTTCATCAATTACATATACCTAAAGATACCATAAATACAAAAACTGACATTAGCTTTAGGAACTGATATTTAATTATCATAGGGTTTAACGTTAAAAACATGCCTGTCAAAAAAATTAAATTATTTTTCGCTACCTATTATTCATGAAGAAACTACTTTATATCTTTGTTTGCTGCTATTGCACGTTATTTCTAAGATGTCATATCGAATAATGTAAGAACTTGACTGGAATTTTAAATTAGGGATTGATAGTTTTTTGGCATCTAATTTTTAAATGAGTGCATTGTCGATATGTAATGTCTAACTTTTTCGTACGTTTTTTATGATTTAAGATTTTCGTTTCGTTTTTTTTATAAAAATGTGCGATTAAATTTAAAATTTGAGATTAAGGAGAATTAGAATTCGGACCTATACTTTACGTTCGTTATGTAGGAAAATGGCTTCATTGGTAATTCACTTACATTAATCCAGAAAAATTGGAATGGATAGCTGTGGCACGTGGATCATTTGCATGGAATCTGGGGAAAATATGTCACGCCAAATTGTATCACAATTGTAGAATAAATTCGACCTGTACAGAAAACAAGCAGAAAATTTCGTGATTTTATCTATTTCATAAAATTAACTTTGAATCTATATTGTTCCCATTTTTCATGTTACCTACAAATGCACAAAGATGTAGGGTATACAATTTTCTATTTTAGAATATATTAATATTTATAGAAATAGTTCTCATATCTATATACACTGTTTTTGTCTACCGTTTAACCGTTTTTAATGTAAAAAAAGCAATCAATTAAACTACTAAAGTGCGAAAAATTTACTATAACAAAAATAAAATTTAAAAAGTCAAAGTGGTTCACATTACATATGACCATCATTTTTGTTTAAATTAGTTCATTCATGTAGCAACAACAATACGCAGACATATTGTCTTCCTGGCACGCACACACGCATATAGGATACAACTATTTTTTATGATGAAACGCTCTTTTGTTAGTGAACGTATCCTTTGTCTCTCATTCTCTTTCTCTCGCATTGATGCCCACGTCTCACAACGTAATGTCCTATATTTTTAAACGAACGAATCTGTAAGCACCACATAGAAGAGATTGGTGTAGCTGAATTGAATTTAATCGCTTTATCTGTGGTAAATATGCACCAAACACTTAACAGTAGGTCCAGTACAGGTTGTGAGCGTAGGCATATACGTATGTATTTACACCAGGGTTATGACTTTTAGACTTATTTACAATTCGGTGCAGTTATCGTATATTGCATTATTTAAAAGGAACGCGTGGGATATAAACGGTTATATGACATAACGGTTTATAATTATATATTCTATTTCAGTGCCTATTGTTTTCAAAAATTCCATTAAAATCTCAAAAATTAAAATTATTTTCAAATGATTTTGTGGGTGGTCTTTTTTATAGAATCATTAATATTTTATGCAATCATAGGTAAAAACTCATCAAAATATGATACAGAGATAAAAAAAACTCAAAACTATTCATCCAACCGGTTCCAAATTTTAACACCATATTCTGAATGTGCATAGCTATGGTATGAACTAGAATAAATCCAATCGGTGAATATCTTCTCTATTTCCCAGCTTTGGTTTTTTGGTCGAAATTAGTCGATTAGTTGCTAGGTACGGCATATTGCTAATTTTCGAGAGAAGTGATATCAGAGCCAGACATGTAATCTTGGCATTTTTAGATTCTGTCAAAAAATTGTAAAGGTCGAAAACGTCAATTATTCGCCATATACAGTTATTTTTACGGATAATCAATATGTACCTTTAAATATATCTGGCTATAACCTACTAGTCCCGACAATAAAGTACTAAACTTTTTTTGAGAAGAAAACATTGCAATTTTATATGCGTTTCATAATAACTCTTTTTGCATAGGTTTCCGACATTTCTGACGTATTTATTATACGTCGAAAACGGATGTCACTGTTTTTGACGGACCATCTCTACTTCAAATACGTGTATGATTTGCCAACCGGTTGGAAATCGCCGAGTTTCAAATAAATTAAATGCCTAAAAATTATGAAAGTTTCTCCACGAAATTGTTCATGAAATTTAGAAATTAGAATTGTACACAGAGAAAATCGATATCTGAGGACATTGCCAAAACTCAATCGAATTCTAAATAGTAAAAAATTGTTAATATATAGACATACTTTGTAATGTGTAGAATATACCAAAACTTCAATGAAAAATATTCAACACCATCATATACCCGCCACTTCGTTAGTGGATGTTAGGATTATTTAAAAATGTCTAAATATTTTATTTTGTTTTCACAGAAAACTGCATATGTCAGAACAGCTAGTCAACAAACACAACACTACACAATATTGACCAATTCAACACTACACAATATTGACCATAATTAAAATTTTAGTACCATTTAGTTCCTTTGTTATATGATAGTACGTATTTCCAAAACTACCTACATATCTCAACACTACACACCAATTCTCATCTCAACAGAAATCCTAGACAGAAAAATTAAATACAGCAAAGGGTCGACAAAGCCCACAGATGCTGGTCCTTTGGCAGAAGAGCCGTAGGATCTAAATGGGACTTCAATCCAAAGATGATACACTGGATCTATAAGAGCGCCATTATACCAATTATAGCATACGCTTCGGTAGTCTGGTTGGCAGCAGTGGACAAAAAATGTAATGTAAAATCGCTACAGAAAGTCCAGAGAACATGCTGCCTAGGTATATGTGGGACAATGCGGACAATACCAACTAAGGATTTGGAAACTAATGGAATGTACGATTGTACGAATGTACGAGCTTTGTACAATCTATTGTTATCAATTCCGACAATTCGATTACACTTTTCCCCAACTGGCTGCCGGTTGTATTATAGCAATTGCATCATAGGATAGATAACCTTTTGCCTGGCATTTTAATACTCTATTTCAAGGTGTGTTGCACACGCTTCCAAATTTTGTTATCAAATCAATATAAGAAAAGCAAGAGATATGAAAAGAGTTATTCGACACTGGTGAATTTGAGCCATATTTGTTTTTGTTGCTTAGGTTGGCTCAAACTGTATTAGCGCAGCATAACATTATAATAAATAACAAATAAATATCAAAAATAAAATAATTTTTCTTATTTCGACCATCTACATTTAAAATGTTTAACAATTATTCGTGTGTAAAGTCATTTTTGACATAATGTATATTAATTAGTATTTAGTATATTTATACCGGCTTATAAAATATGCAACCGGTCTTCCAAAATAATATCATCCAACAAGGAAAAATTAACTTCACATTATATTTAATGTATAAATGTTTATAAATTTATATACAGAAAATAGAAACAATATTTTACTAAGTACGTAGGATGGCAGAATGATCCCATGGAAGTACCAGAGGCTATATAAACAACTAAAGTACCGCGTGGATGCCGCACAGTGGGAAAAAATACCGATCTAGCGCGCAGAAAATCAAAAAATTAAGTTGAAGGAAACTTTATAACATTAATGCAGTTTTAAAGTAGAGTGTTAAGTCCATATATATAGAGTACTTAAGTCCATATAAAATAATCCGAATTAATAAGCTATTTAAAATAGAAAATTTTTTCAATGTTAAAAATAGCATTTTTAGCTATAAAATTGCGATGGTCGTGTTCATTCTGTGAATATATTATTATTAAATTTTGTCCATTTTTGATATATAGTATTGGTATTTAATTAAATGGTATAGTTATATAACCCATAAGTTATTTTAATTTAGGTGTTTCGGGCTAAATATATGTAAGGTCCGTTTTTTTTTAATTCCTTCAATTAAAATAGGGGTTTAGTATGGAGTGCAGTCGAGCTCAGCTTTGATTTTTGTTTTATTTTTTTTTTTGTGTGTCTGTGTAGAACATCATACTAAATTTTTTCCTGTGACTTCCTGCGACTCTCGGATTTATGCCAATTTTTTGAAAAATGCCAATTTTGTGTAGGAAGCTTTTTTAAGGTTTTGTTCAAATAAAATTAAAAATTTGTGATTTTTTTGATATAATTAATCAAATATGACTTGGAATAGATCACAGCATAGCAGATAAGAAAAAACAAGTTCAAAATGTCCATCCCAAGGTTCAAGAGTACTGGGTGTGAGTATGAAAATGAGGGATTTAAGTAAGCTGCTCCAAACGTTGATTTTAAACTCATGCACTGAATATACATTTATTCCAAATGTCTTTCTAAATGAAGATTGAAATTACAACGAAATCGGTTGTAAGAGTCTTCTAAAATACCGCAGGTAAGGGGTCCACTTTATGAACCCTGGAAAAATATCATTGGTGTAACATTCATATATACACTGTTTTACCTATATTTATGATTTTCGTGGAGGTGGAGTTTTTGGATTTTTTTATACCTGTTATGGGGTTTCCAATGACTGACATGACTTCAGATGACTTTATGACTTTGTCATACGAATTTCGTTAGGGTCGGATACAGGTATCAGTTACCTATGAATGCAAAAATACATATTATTTATAGATTTTTCTACCTATGAATGAAAAATCCGCATTTAACAAATGTTCATTCATAGATTTTTCTCATTCAATAAGTGTCAAAGAACGGGATTATACAAGTTATAAACAAGAGAATAGCGATTTATTTTAGTTCTTAAACAAGTGAAGTGGAAAAATGTCAATTTTGTACAGAGAGCTCTTTGAAGTTTGGCTAAAATCTAAAAATGGTTCTGATGTAAAAGAATATATATTAAATAGACTTGGAGTTAATGTTACCGATTATGCAAACTCTAAAGGGATTTGTCGAACAGTTACCACGCTATGTACGGGATTTAAATCGAAATGGATGGCCGCCAGGAGGAACAAAAAACAAATAGAGCGTCATTATGGAAATTGGCTACACAAACATATCGATTTAAACGAAGGATCGACTGAGATGGATTCAAATTGTGAAAGCAACCTTCGAGGACGTCGCTCTAAATCATTCATTGAGGCGTCTACACGAGCGAAGCTGCAAAAGGTATCCACACTTGTTGAGAATACAAGTAGAGAAGAATTATTAATTGCTGCAAGAGTGAGCGCATACAAGTCCGGTAATCGAGATGCCGCCAAAATTCTGGATGCAATAGAAAAGTCACCAACAAGTGCTACCAAATTAAAACTAAATTTATGTGACTCTCAAGTTCTTCCATCTCCATATACACCTGAAGAAGCCCTGGCACTGTTTGTTGATGGTGGGTACACTAAAAATTCCTACATGCTCATACAATCGGGCGCAAAACGAAGAAATGCAAATATTTATCCATCATACATAGAAGCGAAGAAAAGATGCTATCCCAAAGAATCGGACATAATGATAACTGCTGTTTCTGCTGAAGTTAGTTTGCAGGCCTTGGCTGATCATACAACATCAAGAATCGTTGAGGAACAAAGAGAGGTTATTTCGAAGGCAATAGAAAAAACATCACTAAGGACATTTACTATGATCTACAAATGGGGTTGTGATGGCAGTTCGGGTCACTCTATTTACAAACAACAAATTCCTGGCAATACAATGGATGAATATTTGTTTACAGTATGTTTAGTCCCCTTACAACTAAAAGTGGATAACATAATAGATTGGCAAAATCCGCGTCCTTCATCTACTCGCTTTTGTCGTCCAATTAAACTCTGTTTAAAAAAGGAGACCACGTCCTTAATCCAGACAGAAGTGAATCTTATAAAGGAACAAATCGGAAATATTCTAAATGAAAAAATAGAAGATCCAGACATAGAGGTGGAGCACATCTTCCATTTAACAATGATCGACGGCAAGGTATTTAGTGCTATATCGGAATTATCTACCCAATCATGTGGAATTTGTGGTGCAACACCAAAAGTAATGAATGATTACAACAAAATTTCGTCATTAACCCCAAACATCACGAATACGTTCTGTCTACCTTACATGCAAGGATTCGATGTATAGAATGTATATTGCACATTTCATACCGACTGGTTTTGAAAAAGTGGAAAATTAATAGCTCCGATCGGCCACTTTTCGAAGATAGGAAGGTACGTATCATTAATGATTTGAAGGAAGAAATGCACATTATTGTTGACACACCTAAGTCAGTATCCGGAACAACAAACGATGGCAATACTGCTAGGCGTATTTTAGCCAACCTGGCTTGGCATCATCGATAACTGGTGTTGATGAAAAATTAATTAAAAATTTTAGTATCATCCTTTCAACCATGGCCTGTGGATATGCTATTAACGTAGAGTCTTTTAAAAAACTTAAAAACTAATTCAGATCAAAACTCAGATTCTGAATGTGATTAGTATTTAATAAGTAACGCCTAAATTTTGTAAAATATATATAGTTAAATGTTTTAGATATGTAATATTAACAATAATAAAGATATATATAATAACAATAGTGTTTGGCCTTAACCCACTTTTTACCCTCCAAATGTTTCGGAATTTTTAAAAGAAGCTTCCATTTTAGGAGTAATATTAGTTATAACGAAAAATGTTGCTTATTATAAAATATTTCAATTGCTTCAAAATAGTAATTTTCAACTAAAATTTAAGTTTTTTCTAAAAAAAAATCGGCGCTTAATGGGTTAATAAAAAAAAATTGCCAAATTCTTTCATAAAATAATTAAAATTGTCTATCTAAATCTATTCTTATCCAAAATATCGATAAACATACAGTAAAACATACAGTAAAAAAATGCAGTAAAAAAGATCTGCATTTTTCCCCACCGTGTGCCGAGTTATAGCATAAAAAATGATCAAATTATTTGAGTGATACCCGAAACACTTTGGCGATGTAGCGATCTTAACTCAAATATGGTTGATTTAAGTGCATCCAACCACACCAACATTTAAAATTCAAAAATTATTATCGAATTGGAGATACTAACTTCGAACTTGGTGTGTAAAACATGAACATATCACGTCCACTTTCTAAAACCCCATACAGTTACAAAAAAAAAAGTTCTATCTCGACAACGTTTGCTATTGCTTTTCAATATTTCAGGGCTACTACAAGACATGTATACCATTTTCCACCCAATGAGATGTATTTGACCAAATTTATATTTACAAATTTCACGCAGGAGTTGCAAGCTAGTTAAAGCTCATCAAGGCATTTTCTAAATTTCCGCAATCCCACATTTTATTATGTTTGGCAGGATACTTAAAAAATCGAGGATCAATCACATCTGAAAAATGTGAAACTGAAACTGACCCAATGTTGCAAGTCCATTTTAATTCTTGCAAATTTTAATTTGTACATAGATATATTTTCTTCTAACTATATCTAGATAACTTTAGCAGGGGCAGAGAAGCGCCACGGATTCGACTGATGTACCGATGACGACCGATGTACACTGGTGGCCAAAACTAATGCAACTTAAATAGCAAATTTAACACTAGATTGCCGAAGGCAGTCATTTTTACAAAAACAATAGTGTATATTATGACCCAGCTTTTCAAAATGTGATGATTTTTTGTACCACATAGAACTACGTTTATTAATCATAGTAGCTGCTTCCTCCCCTCTTCCATTCCCCGTATTCACATGTGCTATACCTATATTGCCTAAAAGCGGTCATTTTGACCTTTTGTGAAATATTAAATAATCAAACTACTTTTATTATTGTATAAAGTAAATTTCTTATATGACCAGATCAGTACAACAACATCGAAACCCGTTTGCTACTCTAGTAACACAAACGAACATACAAATCGGGAAAAATAAATTTTATATTTCCCGTCGATTTCACTCTTAGAGTAAAGACTTCCTCTTTTTGGAACATTTCGTCCGCGCTCTTATTTTTCAAAAGGGGAAACTCGAGAGCCCTACCACCGAAAACAAATAATAACAACGTTTTGTATGATTGTAAATAATGTAAAAAATATTAAAAAATTAGTTTAAAAATTTTTCTTCACACAATAAAAATTCTTTCAGAATGAGGTCATTTTGACCGATTTTAGGCAATATAGGTATATACAAAATTCCCGTCTTTCTAGTGTTAATATATGCCTGATAATTTTTTCAAAAGTAAAGATATCGTGTTGATTTTTGCAGTTTAAAATCGGGTACATTATTCGCTTAAAAAAAAAAACAAAAGCAAAAGGCATTATGATCTAACTTCGAATTTATTTCTCTATTTTTGCTTGGACAAAACTAATGGAACTCTACAGTACAAACAGACGAGCTCTAAAATTTTAGTTATGTTTACTGTTATAATTACTATGTTTTCGTTTCTATGCCTATTTCGATTCTTATACAAATTGTCATAGTAGAAAAATATACCCATTTAAGAGTTCAACGGAATTTGCGAAACGTCTATCGTTGGATATAACCTCAAGAACAGAAACAAAAAATTGAAACAATTATTTTTCATAACAATTTTTTAAAATTTAATAAATTATTATACATATGTTAGGAATTAGAAGAACTGGACAATTTTAACATACTTTATTTTCATTCGGTAGAGTGCGTTTCATAGTTCAGTTGATAGATATCTATGCGTTCCATGGTTCTGTTTAGATATTTGGGGCATTATGAAAAACATTCAAAATGTATGCAAAATATGGTAAATATATGCCAAATTGGGAAAAATTCAATTAATACTAAATAGTTTGAAATGAATTTGTGTGCAATCAGAAAAAAATATGCAAAATCCGAGGCCTAATAATAACATTGGGCTGTTTTTGTTTTTATGGCGTACGATCTATTTACAAGATTTATGAAGTAACAGATCGGATGGTTTATATGGTTTGAAAGCGCTATGATTCCCTTCGCTGAAGAAAATATACCGCCTGTTTTGGTGTTTAGCTTGAAAATAACCTCAAACACACACCGAAACATGCCAGAGATTGGTTCCGGAAGTAAAAAATCAGGGCTTTATAATGGACAACACAATCATCAGATCTTTTCCATATAGAAAAATCATAGATAGCAAAATCAAAAGAGTTTCACAAACAAACAGACATAACCTCTTCCCAAAGGTACAGGATGCAAGGAATAGTATACCCAAGGACCAAATTGAGCATTTTATTATGCCTCGTAGGTGTGTTGACCTAGTGAAAAATAATGGTTATGCTGTCGATTACTTGCAAAATTTGCTTATTTATAAGAAAAAATCAAAAAGTTTCTTTACTTTGACCATGCAAAAATTGAGTCAATTTGGTATTCTATAGAATATTTTTTATTTCAAAATAAATGTTGCGTTTATATCTTTTAATTTTTAAAAGTGAGTAAAATATCTATATGGGAAATTACAAAATTTATTTAAAATTCCATTAAAAAAAATTTGATTTTTTTTGCGAGCACATTTATGATTTTTGGTACATAGGTTAAGAAAAAATGCTGATTCGAAATCTGTTCTCGTTCACAAATTCGTTATAGCGGTTTTAAATCTTGTATTTCAAATATAAATTAAATGAATTCGCGAATTTCTTCACAAATGGTTAAACACCATTGTTTTCTTTGCATACTAGTCAAATACGGTATAATAGTCGCGAAAAACAAATAGAAGCATGAAGATATCGGAAAATAAAATAATTTTTGAATTAAAACATTTTTTTTTTGTTTTGAATTTTCGATTTTTTGGTATGGTTAAGAGGATACGGTTTTGCTTAATCTTCTAAAACGCTCTCTTTTGCAAATTCTTTTGTATACATGTTATTGTTGAATAAAAATTAAATTAAATTAAAAGCATGCAATTCGCGTATTAGTTGAAATCAGTTGATGCGCATGCGGTTTTCGTATAAACCGAATCAATCTCTTCAAATAATTATGGATTTTTCGAGGTTTCATTAAGCGGCCAAAGTGTGCCGCTCGATGCACTTTACTATGCAAAAACCCTAAAAATGACTAAAAATGGCGCAACGTGCATACGATTTTTATGCGCATCCGATTTCAGTAATCTCCTATGAATATACACAAAAGGACACCTATTTTAAAAGGATCGGTTAAGAAACGCGGATGTGCCTCCACAATCGATTTTTGATAAAATACGCATATTATTCGCGTATCGATATATTTTTGACCTATTTTTACACAGATTCGCGAATATGATAACACAAGAATGAATGTATTTGAAATCAATTCGATGGAATCCGCGATTATATACGCGAATTTGTCAAAATAAGTTTTTGCAGTTTTTCCCACATTCAAGGTACCATACCGTTTTATTGGGCGGAATTGAATATGGTTGGGCTCGTTTGATCCGGCACGTAAAAAAAACTAAAATCACGCGGGGTTCCACGGAACTCAAAAAATTGGTTTTTTATAAAAATTTACGCACCAAATTTTCGTCTTTGGAATCCAATTGCAAAGAAGCTACGGTGAGCACATTCATGAGATATACACTAAACGAAGCAAAATCACTAGTTCTACAATCCTATAATTAGTTTAGTCCATTATCTGGATGCGCGTCCTAATTATAAGAAAAATTCAAAAAACATCGAAAATCTGGCTTCAAAATGTCAGCATCCATTTTGGGTGGATGCAGTGATTATATCGAAAAATCATACATTAGAACCATATCACATGTGCGTGCGTTGTGCAGTTTAGCCACAAATCAGGATGGAACACACAAAAACTCGTTGGCTTCAACACATTTTCACCCATTTTTTTTTTTACATTACCACCATCACAGCTTCCACGCAACTTATTACCAACATTTTAAGATTTTTACAAGAACACATCATTTTAAAGAAATGTATTTAAATTTTATGCAATATGTTCATATTTCGCGAGTTATAACCTTGCAAACCTCAGTTTCAAGGAATTTAAAAGATTTTTGTAATTTCTCATATATTTCTGAAATAACTTTTACTATAAGTTTACTTCTATTAAGAATATTAGTTAATGAAATGCATTATTGAAATTTTCGTAATAAATTTTTCATTCCGACGATTTTTTTTTTTTAATCCTAATCTTTAAATATAATAATCATATTTCAAACTTGTCCTGTAAACGGAATATCCACTCTGTACTCGTAAACAAATTTTAAAACGCTCAAATCATCGTTTTGTCACTATAATTCGATTGAATTAAAAATGTCAACAAACGCTCATAATTCGTTTCGCTCTTCGAAGGCTACAGCGAAGAAACTTTCATCTAAAAACACCCATTATAAGTTCAACGTATTTTTGGGTGGGAATTTTGCCAAAAAAGTAATGTAAACTTACGCGAAATTGACAAATGCAAACGAAACAAAAAACAAACTAACAACAACATTGCCCGCCCGGACATTAAAAAGCAAAGAAACTGCTTGGTAAATTTGTTTAGAATGAGACTACAAGACAGACCCATTTCACACACACTCTCGCTCATCCGACAGACGTGTTGAAAATACAACAGAACATTTTCAAAAACATAAAACTTTTGCTACCGAATACACATTGCTTGATTGTCCGTCCGTTAGTGGGCGAATGATGACGGCGAACACAACAAAAATCGGAAGCAGGTTAAAATACCAAAATAGAAAAGCACTCCGATAAACAATGTAAGGAATGTTTGTTCGAAAATCAAAATAAAAGTTCATTGTGTACTAAAACAAAAGGTCGCATATTTCATCATTTTAACACAAAGTGGGCTGGCTGCCTTGGTGGTTGTTGATGCGATCACCGTGTATGACAGCTAGAAATCACCTCTAGGGCGAAATAGTGGCGTAGTAAATACGCACAAACATTCTAATATATATATATATTGCTAGACATCCTTACCTTACATGTAGTCGATTCTGTAGCAAAAAATATATGCATTTAATTCTATCGCAGAAAGGCTGCAAACAGTATATTCGACTTTTTAGTAAATATATTTTTTTTCGAAGATCACCACTAAATAAAAAGTGTCAGTTAGTTTTACCGATTGTCAGTTTGGCCGTACATATTTAATTATATTTTTTGTATGATATTTCAAACAGGTTGTAGCATGTAGCGTTCTCATACGAGAGAGAGAGAGAGAGAGAACGCTGGGGAAAAAAATTCGAAAAATGGTCGTCAATATTCTGCATCTTCAAAACTAATATTACGATATGAAAAGTTTGGGCTATGTCAGTTACTCCTTTCCAGACTGACAGGCCAAAGCACATTTCTCAATCGACCATAAATTGTGTACAACAAATTTCTTCAAAAGACATACATATTTTTGATCGGCTGCAATAGAACACATGAACATATAGTATTTTGTATTGATCTAATGAATGTCTGAAAATGTAATCTCAATATTTCTGAACAAATTCCATGACAATGTATTGACGAAATGAACAGAAATATTATATTCTGAGAAATAGATAGATAATCCAGTTTAAAAATGTTTGATTTTTCCTAACGACCTTCTTCTAATAATTTTATTAAAAATACTGTGGCTAATAATCAATTTATTTTCTCTAAGCCACTCTGCTGCTGATCTCTATGATTCTCTTTTGAATTTCTTTGAATTTTATACCTCTTAACTCTAAGAACTCAGCAGAGTTGCATAGAAAAGTTGCATGTATAAACCCAGACTTACAATAATTCATGGTACAATTATAAAAGGTAACAGCATATCCCAGCTGATTTGATTCCAACGTAATACTAGTGTCACTATGAATATGACAAATTATGTTTTTAAAAATCACCTAACAGGAAAATTGGGAACGCATACAATTCGAAATTGTTCTTTATTAAATGTCCTCCCGTATTCAATATACTCAATCTGCCTGCTGGAAAAGTTTGAGGAAGTAAATTTTTCTTCATGGAATAACTCGCAATTCCCAGCATTTTCATATTTATTACACATATAAGTGGCAATGGCTCAATTATAGGAAAGATGTGGAAGCGATAGAAATATAAATTTGATAGATTTTCATTCTAGTTTTTTAAATTTTATTTTGAGGATTCGAAAATATTTCATTTTCAAAATAATTATAATTTGTTTGTTTTTCCTGATTTATATTAGGCGAGTTTACTTGCGGCAATTTTT